>NW_006921685.1:5982916-5989512 GCF_000298275.1 Orycteropus afer afer | reverse complement strand
CTGTCTCAGTCTATAAGCTGGGCTGATACCTGTGCACCATGTGCATCCCGCTGGGTTAGAAACACCAGTGGCTCAGCCTCAAAACTCACATCAACACGTCACCACGGTAGGACAAACCAACAGACAAGTTTGCCTCCCTGTTGGAAACCTCTCCTACCACCCTTACCTGGGTCCCTGCGGCTGATTGACACAAGATATTTAGCAAATACAATTTAATGAATTTTTTAAAAAAAATGTTAGTGGAAGACTTAGGTTCTAAGGCTAAGCATGAGATAAATTTTTGAATGTACATTTTAATATATTTCTTCACTAAGCAAATAATAACTGCTTACTATCTGCAGCAGGGAGTCCCTGGGTGGCACAAACAGTTAAGTGATTGACTACTAGTTAAAAGGTTGGTGGTTCAAAACCACTCAGAGACACTTTGGAAGAAAGTCCTGATGATGTGCTTCCAAAAGGCCACAGCCTTGAAAATCCTACAGAGTATGTGATTTGCACACAAGTCAAAATCTACTCCACAACTAACATTAACAACAAAATCTGTGGTAAAATATTATAGGCTTCGGCAGATCAAAAGAATTATCTATAGTCTTTTCTCAAGGAGTTTATCACCAGGTAGAAAAGAGAACAGATAGATACAGAGTGTTGAAATACAAGACATAAATCCAGGGCTGCGAGAGATCAGAAGGGTGAGAGATCACTTACTATTCTGGGAATATTTCCTGACAAGTGTTACATCTAAACTGGGACTGTGATTATATCATTGCTTTAAATGTTTTTCATTTTCAATATCTACATATTAAGATTTATTTAGGCACAAAGCAAACACCAGTTTTTCTGTTAGGTTTCTTTTTTTTTTGAACTTGATGTCCCCCAAGAGCAAGGTCCTGAGCCTGTGAGCCCAATGACTCATTGCCTCAGGGTGTCTGGCTGTGCCTAAGAAGTTATCATCACTTTGTTCCATTAGCTTTATTATATATAGACATTCTTATAGCACATACAAATACATATATAGAAATATCATCTTCCAAAGTTACATATGGTCACAGGAAAATCCCCTTTTGCCCAGACATACCTGATCATTTAGCCTGTCTACCTATGTGTCCAACTGTAGATTAATGTTTGTTATTACTGATAATGAATATTCTGTTTGTATTGCATATAATTTGAAACTTTATTGTCAGACATTAGGATCAATAATGCGTCTATTATTATAGATATGTTAGAACAAGGTATTAGATATTTTTGAAGGGGAATGATCACATTGTTCTAATAGTATTTTGCTAGTTTGTACTAAATATTGCATTTCCTGTACTCTTCTACCTTATTCAGAATAGAGTTGCAACATCTGGCATGTATTCAGAGAGGGTTGTATTCTAATATTTTCATATTTTTTTTAAATTTTTTATTTTAAGAGTTTGTTTTACATTCAACATTTACATGTACATTTAGTTTCACTCCCCATTTACCATGCCCAACCCTAACCCAGTCTCCTTCCCTCCCTGCCCAGTAACCCCCCTCCCCCGCCCCGCGGCCCCTCATAGTTAAGCACTCCCTCTTGTTTGTCCTACAAGTCCTCTGTGTGAATGTTGTCCCTCTGGAGCCCCATGGTTGATTGCTCCAAGGGATGCATTTCCATAGAGTATGTGGGTGTGTCACCCTGGGTTGAGTGGTCTGCATGTACATCTTGTTTACTGTTGGGCTGAGAGCCAGCCTTTGGGAGTGAGCTTTATTCCAGGCCCAGAATGTATCCCAGGACCATAGTATTGGGGGTGTCACCAGACTCCATCCAACCAGTAATTCTGATCATTATTGAGTTTTGGATTTTGTTCTATGTTTTTCCTCCCACTCTATCCAGGATCTCCAGATTTGATCCTTTCCTAAGTGATTGGCATTGGTAACCAGACACCATGTAGTTCTTCTGGTCTCCAGGGCCATTGTGTCCTAGGGCAGATTGCTTCCAAATGCCTCCCCCCCTTTTTTTTTTCATACTTCTTTGCTTCTGACAATAGGAGACCATTAGCTGGATCTTAGATGCCCGCTTGAAAGCTTTTAAGACCCCAGTCACTACTCACCAATGTAGAAAGAGGAACAATGTATTTTGTTGTGCCAATTGAGTCTGGTGTCCCCCAGTCCTATGGTCCTGAGATGGTAGATCTGTTGGATCTCTCTCCCACAGTGTCCGGGTGTCTGTGAGGGATTACTCTATGTCTATTTTCTGTTGTTTCTATAAGGATTGCAGGTATTTTGTATCACTGGTATCTGTGCAAGATTATCCTCTGCTCAATTTATCCTTGGTTTAGAGTATACTCCTGTTCACTGACCCCCATACTTTCAGATTTTTTTGATAAAGAACAGTTCAGAAGTCAATTTTTCAACTCTAGCAACTTCTATATACCCTTTCATAGTTTAATCTTAAAATTGTTTACCAGTTAGGTAGGGAAATTTTTTTCTTGAAACTTTGTATTGCTGAAAAGGTAGTTTAATAGCTTTATTTTTACCATAAGCCTAGGCCAATTAAAAGGAAAAACATGTAGTCCCCAGGGAAGACAAAAAACTATTGAATAATATTTGACATTTAACTGTCATATTTGTTGCAGCTCCAACTTATCATCAATTTGAATCCTTATTACATTATTGTTATGCTTGTCTCAGGCATTAGCAAGCTACACATGAAGAGGGCTAACAGGTTATTTTAAGAATACCTTTTTTGCCTCACTCTAATCCTTTAAGGGAATTTTCTTAACGTGGAAGTAGCGGGTCTGTGAATGACACTCTAGGTGTTTATAGAATGCTTCTTTCCGGGCATGTATTCTGGGTAATGAAGGTATTCTACCACCAAATTAGTTTAAATTGATCTCTGTTCCTTCTTAGGCTGTTACAACAACAACAATAGTAGAAGCTAACACTGAGAATGGTTACTACATGCCAGGAACTGTTAAAAAAGTCTTGACATTCAATCTTATGAGGAAAGTACTATAATAATCTCTAATTTGTTGTTGTTGTTAGGTGCTGCTGTGTCATTTCCAACTCAGAGTGACCCCATGCACAGCAGAACAAAACACTGCTCAGTCCTGTGCCAGCTACAAGATCTTTGCTATACCTGAGCCCATTGTTGTAGCCACTGTGTCTATCCATCTTGTTGAGGGCCTTCCCCTTCTTCACTTATCCTCCATTTTACCAAGCATGATATCCCCCTCCAAGGAATGGTCCCTTCTGACAACATGACCATAGAAGGTGAGATCAAGTCTGGCCATTCTTGTTTCCAAGGAGGATTCAGGCTGCACTTCTTCCAGGACAGATTTGTTAGTCCTTTTAGCAGGCCATGATACTCTTAGCATTCTTCTCCAACACCACAACTCAAAAGCATCAACTCTTCTTCAGTCTTATTCATTGTCCAGCTCTCAAATGCTTAAGAGGTGATTGGAAATACCATGGCTTGGGTTAGGCTCACCTTAGTCTTCAAGGAGGAATCTTTGCTCTTCAACACTTGAAAGAAGTCTTTTGCAGCAGATTTGCCCAGTGCAATAGGTTGTCTGAATTCTTGACTGCTGCTTGCATTGGTGTTGATTGTAGAACTGAGTAATGTGAAATCCTTGACAATTTCTATCTTTTCTCCATCCACTGTTAAGCTGTTTATTGGACCAGTTGTGGGATTTTTGTTCTCTTTATATTGAGGTATAATCCATACTGCAGACTGTAGTCTTTAATCTTCATCGGTAAGTGCTTCAAGTCATCCTCACTTTCAGCAAACAAAGTTGTGCCATCTGCGTATCTCAGGTGTTAATGAGTCTTCCTCCAATCCTGGTGCCAAGTTCTTCATGTAATCCAGCTTCTTGGATTATTTGCTCAACATACAAATTGAGTAAGTATGGTAAAAGGATACAACCTTGACACACTCACTCCCTTCTTGATTTTGAGGCATGCAGTATCCCCTTGTTCTGTTTGAAGGACAGCCTCCTGAACTATGTACAGATTCCTCATGAGTAGAATCAAATGTTCTGGAATTCCCATTCTTCTCAATGTTACCCATAATTTGTTATGATCAACACAACGGATGCTTTTGCATAGTCAATAAAAGACAAGTAAACATCTTTCTGGTATTCTTTGCTTTCAGCTAAGATCCATCTGACATCAGGAATGATATCCCTCGTTCCACGTCCTCTTCTGAATCCAACTTGCATTTCTCGAAGTCCTCTGTCAATATACTGCTGCAACCATTTTTGAATTATCTTCAGTAAGATTTTACTTGCATGTGATATTAATGATATTGTTTGATAATTTCCATATTCTGTGGAATCATCTTTCTTTGGAATGGGTACAAATATGGATCTCCTTCAGTCAGTTGGCCATGTAGCTGTCTCCCAAATCTCTTGGCATAGCCAAGTGAGTGCCTCAGCAGGCATCGCTAATTTAGACATCAAGAAACTAAGGCAATCAGAGCTTAAATGAGGGCATAAGGCTAGTAAGTTACAGAAATAGAATTGAATCCAGATAGTCTGGCTCTGGAGTTCACACTGTACTATAGCTAACTTCTGTATCATACTGAGGAGCTCTAATGGTGCTGTGGTTAAGACATTGGGGTGCTAAACAAAAGGTTGGTGGTTTGAACCCACCAGCTGTTCTGTGGGAAAAAGAGGAGGCAGTCTGCTTTTGTAAAGATTTACAGCCTTGGAAACCCTATGGGTGTTGCTCTGATTCAAAATCGACTAGATGGTAGTGGCTGGGTACCATACTGGCTTTCAAATATTCCCTTAATAGTGCTTCTCATTTCTAGTATACCTGTGGTACATTTGATCCGGCATCATCAGATATATCTTCCCAGAATAGCTTTTCCATCAACCCACACTCTGTCTCAAAAACCTTCAAAGTTGAGGACTTGGGCTCTCCTGCCCAAGAGGCAGAATGGGACCTGCAGAAGCCCAGGGGGTGGGGTCACCCCTCAGATGGACTAGAAGAATAGAATTGCCTAAATCCAAGGGAACAAAATTGCTATCCCAGAGGGGCTAGAAGGTAGAGCAGCTCTGAGCTTCTACCTAGAAACCAAAGGGTATTGCCCAGATGGTCCCAAAGAGCAGATGATTATTTTCAAGATTTGAGAGGTAATATAAATTGTTCTTCTGGGTTTTGGACTTGCTTGGTGCCATAATAGTCGTCCCTTCTCTCCCTCCATTTTTTCCCATTTGTAGTGGAAATGTTAACCTGTGCCTGTTCTACCATTGTCCTTTTTTTTTTTTTTTTTTAATTGTGATTTGGGTGAAAATTTATAGACCAAATTCACTTTCCATACAGCAGTTCACATACACTTTGTCTCATGACATTGACTACAATTTACCACAATGCAATAGCTCCCCTCCCACTTCCTCCCAATAGTTAGCTCTTCCCTGTGTCCATCCCTCCATGCACTCCTGCCCCCTGAGCTGTCTCCCTGTCCATAAATAGCCCTTCTTTGTCCCATGACTGTTCTCTCCAAGGAGTGTATCTACCTGAAGTAAATGTTCACCTCATATGCCTGTCTTTTGTTTGGCTGGAAGCCACAGGAGTGGGTTCAATTCCAGACCTGAAGGGCAGCTAGGGACCATAGTCTAAGTGGTTCGACCAGGCTCTATCAGACCAGCAAAACTGGTCCCCCCTTCCTTTTTTTTCCCAAATGATTTTGAGTTTTGTGCCACACTGTTCTCCCATTCTATCCAGGGTCTCCTACATAGATTCCTCTCTGAGTGGTTGACATTGGTAGCCAGGCACCATCTAGTCTTATAGTCATATAGGCTGCAGATCACATGGTATACCAATCGCTGGGACTAATTTTTTCCATGAATCTTTGGTTTTCTTCATTCTTCTTTGCTCTGGACAAGGAGGAACCCATTGTTGCATCTAGATGGCTGCTTGCAAGCTTTTAAGATCGCAGTCAGTACTCGCCAAAGTAGGAGGTGGAACAATATTTTGTGTAGTATGTTATGCCAATTGAGCTTGATGTCGCCTGTGATTATGGTCCTGAGCCCACAGGTTCAACTACTTGGTACCTCTGGGTAGCTGGCTGTGACCAAGGAGTGACTACAATCTTGTCCCTCGTCAGCTTTACTATATACCTGGGAATTCTGATTATACAAATACACTTACAGGACCATTGTCTGCCAGCCCTATACATGGTCTTGGGTACACTCCCGCTTCATAGACATACCTGTGGTCAGGTGGTTCAGCCTGTCCACCCATCTTTCCACCTGTCTATCCATGTTTGCCTTCACTGACAATGCAGTACTGTATGTGCAAAAGGGTTCATCGTTGTTGTCTGTACCTCCCATGTACCTCTCTATGTCTTCTTTTTCTTCAGTGCCACCATGTTGATCACACACATTTAGTACATTGCCCTTCTCTTCACCCAAATCAATACTTATCTCTACCTATCTAACAGTGTTCCCTCCCTTCCCCTCCCACCCCTGGTAAGCAACAAAGAAAATTTCCTTCCATAGATAAACCTTTCCTTGACTTTTATAATAATGGACTAATACAATATTTGTCCTTCTGTGATTGACTTATTTCACTCAGCATAATGTCCTTCAAATTCATCCACGTTATGTGGTGATTTGCAGATTCTA
>NW_006921685.1:5962822-5980191 GCF_000298275.1 Orycteropus afer afer | reverse complement strand
TATTGATCTTTTCAAAAAACCAATTTCTAGTCTTGTTGATTCTTTCTATTGCCTTTCCATTTTCTGTTTCATTGATTTCTACTCGAATCTTGATTATTTCCTTTCTTCTGGTGACTGTAGGCTTTCCTTGCTGTTCTTTTTCTAATTGTTGGAGATGTTGATTTAAAGTGTTGATTTTGGCTCTTTCTTCTTTTTTGATATGTGCATTCATTGCTATTAATTGGTTTCTGATCACTTCTTTTGCTGTCCCAAAGATTTTGGTATGTTGTATTTTCATTGTTGTTTGATTCAAGGAATTTTTGGATTTCAAATTTTATTTCTTCTCTTACCTCAGTCTCTCTTAGGGAGTGTGTTGTTCAGTTTCCAAGTGTTTACCCTTTTTTGATTGATTTTCCTATTGTTTATTCCTAATTTGATAGCATTATGATCGAGAAGATGCTTTGCTGTATTTCTGTGTTTTTAAATTTATTAAGGCTTGCTTTATGGCCTAACATATGGTCTATCATGGAAAATGTTCCATATGTACTGGAAAAGAATGTATATTGTGCTGTGGTTGGGTGAAATTCTCTGTAGATGTCTATAAGGTCAAGTTGGTGGATTGTATTGTTTAGTTCTTCTGTATCTTTGTTGAGTTTCTTTCCAGTTTTTCTATCTTCCATTGAAATTAGTATATTAAAGTCTCCCACTATGACTGTGGAGTCATCTATTTTCAACTCTTTTAAAGACTGATTTATGTATTTTGGGGCTCTTTCATTGGGTCCATAGATATTTATTAGGGTTATATCTTCATGTTCAATTGTTCTTTTAATCATTATATAATGTCTTTCCTTGTCTCATATGGTGGTTTTTGTCTTAAAGTCAATTTGATCAGAAATTAATATTGCTACTCCTGGTCTCTTACAGTTGGCATTTGCTTGATATATCTCTTTCCAACCTTTGATTTTTAGTTGATATTTGTCTTTCTCTCTAAGGTATGTCTCTTGTAGACAGTATATTGATGGGTTTTGTTTTCTTATCCAGTCTGCAACGCTCCATCTCTTGAGTGGTGCATTTAATCCATTGACATTCAGTGTAATTAATGACAAGTATGAATTGGTTGCTGTCATTTTGTTATGTGGTTTTTCATGGTGTCCCTGGTTTCTTTGTTCCATATTATTTTCTGTGCTGAGCTCATTATGTTTATGACCCATTTATCATTTCCTTTATTGCTGTTGTTTTAGTATTTACTGAATATTTGTGCTTGTCCTCTTTTTTTTATTGTGATGTGAAGGTTTATAATTTTTCTTTCAGGTTACCCTGTGATTTATAATTTTCTCCCTGAGATCAGAACACTCCATTCTATCTTGCAACTCTCTTGGCTTCCTCAACATTTAGAAGTTCTGTAACTACACAGTAGTTTCCCTCTTTTTGTTTGTAGTTGTCCTCACTTGCCAATTAATGTCTCTGGTTCCCTGTTTACAGTCTTGTAAACTTATTTTACTTTGGATATGTCCATAGCTGTGGTTTCTGGGTTATGTCATCTTGTGTATTAATGGTAGTTGTTATTTGCTATTTTTCATTCTCTGTTCAAAGGACTCCCTTTAGTATCTCTTGTGAGGTTGGTCTGGTTTTAAAAATTTTCCTTAATTTCTGCTTATCTGGAAATCTAATTTCACCATCATATTTGAGGGACAATTTTGCTGGGTATATAATTCTTGGTTGAAAATTTTTCTCTTTCAGGGTTTAAATATACCATCCAATTGCCTTCTTGCTTGCATGGTCTCTGCTAAGAAATGAGAGCTTATTCTTACTGGCTGTCCTTTGTAGGTAACTTTTTGTTTTTCTCATGCTGCTTTCAGGATTCTGTCTTTGTCTTTGATTTTGATGAGTTTGATGATGATGTGTCTTGGTGATTTTCTTTTGGGGTCTATCCTGTTTGGGGTTCGTTGGACTTCCTGAATGGATATATTCTCATCTTCCATCATATCAGGGAAGTTCTCTTCCAACAAATCCTGGACAATTTTCTCAATGGTTTTATTTTTCTCTTCCTGTTCCAGAATTCTAATGACATGTAGGTTATTCCTTTTTATGGTATCCCACATGAACCTTAGGCTTTCTTCATTTTGTTTTGATCTTTTTTCTGATAGATCCCTTTCCAAAGAAGTATTCAGGTATTTTTCTTCAATCTCATCAATTCTGTCTTCCATTGCATCAATTCTGCTCTTTTGCCCTTTCAATGTCTTATCTATTTCTGACAATTTAGTATTAATCTTCTGGATTTTTATCTGTAGATATAGAATCATTTCTGATTTTTCATTTATTTTGTCATTTTGTTGTATTTTCTTCCAAAATTCTTCTAGGGTTTTGTCTGTGTTTTCCTTGGTCTGTCTCTCAATCCTTTAAAGATACCTAAATATAATTCTTTTGAATTCCTTATCAGAGAGTTCCAGTACTGCTTCTTTCTCAGGGATGGGTTCTGGGTCTGTATCCTGCTCCCTTGTTTCTACTGCTTTACCTGGCTACTTTGTGTGGACTGTGATGGACTGTTGTCTCCGAGATATCATGGCATTGTTGTATTTAGATCTCTCTTAACTGTTTGTGAAAAGCAGCCAAGGATGAGTCAGACTCTTCTTGGTTGTTGTTTATTGTTGGCCCATTGGTGGAGAAGGAAATGGTGTCACTCAGTAAGTGAAGCTGTAGGAGGTGTGGGTGTAGTGGTGTTGTATGGGCGCTGTTGCTTTCTTCCACTCCGTTAGACAAAAATTACAATTGAATAACCATCAAAAAAGTAAAAGCACATGGATAAAAAATATACCATGTAATCACACAGGAACAGTAACCAAAAAAAGGAAAAAGGGGGGAAAAAAAAGAACAAAAACCCTGCAATATCTGGGAAGAGGACAGTAAGAAAAAAAAGGTAGAGAAGGTGAATAATGAAGAAAAAAATGGGAAGAACCCAAAGAGAAAGACAAGGAATGGGGTTAACCATGAGGAAAAAAAAAAAAAAAAATTGCAACCAGGAACAGGAAAAAGAAAAAAAGCTGTAAACTAGAACCTGGGAGTGGAAGAATAAAGAACAATAGTAAAAGGGAGAAAAGTAATAATAATAATAGTAGTTTTAAAACAGACAAAAACAAACAAACTAAAAAATAGAAAAAGAAGAAAAGGAAAAAATCAGGGCAGGGTGGGGCAGGGCACCCAGGTCTGTCCCAGCACACAGTCTGGATTGGAATTCTTCCCAGCCCAGATAGTGGGTGGGACTGAGGGATGGCCACACCTCCATTCACTAAGAGGGTGTGGGGTATAAGAATAACAAGGGGAATGTCACACCTTTCCAGTCATCTGGGTCCAGAATGTCCTTGGGGTTCCTGGTCATTGGAGCCTGTTCTTAAGTCCCTGGAATTTGGGAGAATGCTCTCACTTTAAACATCCAAAATGGTCAAACTGCTTGTAAACATTCAAAATGGCTGCACCCTCTGGACAGACAAAAGTCCACAGCTCAGCCCACCTTCCTCTTTGCTGCTTCCCGTTTTATTCTCCAGCCACCAGAGAAGTCCTCTATGTAATCCCTGGCTAGCAGGGCTGATATTTCGGTTAATTCTTAGGTCCTACCACTACTCAGTAATATCCAAGCTGTCTGTGCCATCAGGATTGCTACCAGACCACATCTCCATATGTCTCCTTTTTTGATGTTTTCATGCAAATTCTTCTGCTAGTTGGAGTTTAGTCCACTTGCATATCTTTACCTTCAAGGCTCAGGAGTCCAGGATTATCTTCTGCATCTGTATTAATTGCTTCCCCTTTTCTCTGTTGAAGAGGGTCTGTGCAGTCTTTCTGCCTATTCTGCCATCTTACTGGAAGTCCTACCATTGTCCTTTGAAAACAGATTAATTTTAATCTAGATTTCACAGGTTCACAGATGAAGAGGAATTTTGCCCTGGCATGGAATATGTCTAAAGTCTTACCCATATTTGATTTAGATAATTAAGAAGAGATTTTGAATTTGGTGTTGATTTAAGACGTTTGGGATGATGTGATGGGATGAATGTATTTTGTGTGTGGCAAGGACATGAATTTTGTGGAGTCAAAGTGTGAAATGTTGTGGATTGAAGTCTGTCCCCCTAAAATTATGCTGTAAATCCTAACGTCTATGCCTGTGATTTAATCCCATTTGGAAATACATTGTCTTTGTCATGTTAATGAGGCAGATTAGTGTAAAGTGTGTTTTGAGTCAATCTCTTACAACATATAAAAAGAGCAGGTTAGGACAAACAAAAAAGCAGAGATGAGAAACCAAGGAACCAGGAAACAAAGTGAAGAGACAAGGACCTCCTTCCAGAGCCAAATGAGAGAACAAGCCTTCCCCTAGAGCTAGTGCCCTGAATTTGGACTTCTGGCCTCTGGAAGACCATAGAAGAATTGATGCATTTAAATTATGGTGTAAGCAAAGAACATTGAGTATACCATGGACTGCCAATAAAATGAACAAATCTGTAGGAGGAAATATAACCAAATGCTCCTTTAAAGTGAGGATAGTGAGAGTTTATCTTATGTACACTGCACATGTTATCAGGAGGGAGCAGTCCTTAGAGAGGAACATCATGCTTGTCAAAGTAGAGGGTCAGTGAAAAAGAGGAAGATCTTTAATGAGATGGATTGACACAATGGCTGCAACAATGGGCTCAAATATAGCAACCATTTTGAGGATGATACATGATTGGACAGTGTTGTGTTCTGTTGTACATGGGGTCACTGTAAGTTGGAACCAATTTGACAGCATCTAACAACAATAGCAGCCTCCTAAAGTGTAAGAAAAATAAATTCTGTTTGTTAAAGCCACCCACTTATGCTATTTTGTTATTGTTGTTGTTGTTATGTGCCTTTGATTCGGACCTGACTCATAGCGACCCCTCCTTGGGTTTCTGAGACAGTATCACTGCAGAAGTAGATTGCCCAACCTTCCTTCCGAGGAGTGGTTGGTGGTTTGAACCTCCAGGCTTCTGGTTAGCAGTCAAGTCCATGTATAGTCATATTTTAAGTCCCAGAATCTAGGTTAGTACTTGAGTTAAGGGATAAAGTATATACATTTTATCACTCCAAATAGTCTATATACTTTTAGAATTTAGGGACCAAGTCATATTAATTTATAAATCCCTCCATTACTTAGTGTTCTGTTATGCAGGTAATAGGCAATCAACAACAATGTGTTTATTAAAGGCTAGTTTTCATCTTACCAGCCATTTTCTTGTATGTATAGGTGAGAATGAGGGACTTGCAAAATACCCTAAGTCTTTTGGCCACTGGAACAATAGGCAACTAGAACTCTCTCAACAACAAATACCAATTTTAGACATTTTCCTAACATTTCAAGGGACATCAGTTCCTGCTTGTCATGTCTAAACATCAAAAAAAAAATTATTTAATGTATTATTTATATCACCTCAGTGACTACATTAAAAAAACTGTGTGTAGACAATTTGATTGACTACACAGAAACTGGTGAAAAAGAATAAAAGAAAAGAAACAAAAAATCAACCAGATTAGTTCTATTACAGTGTAACATAAAACTAAAAAACAAACAAACTTACTGCCATTGAGTCAAATTCTGATTTTAGCAACCCCCACTGGGTTTCCAAGGCAGTAAATCTTTATGGAAGTAGATTGCCGCATCTTCCTTCCACGGAGCCGCTGGTGGATTTGAACCACCAACCTTCCGGTTAGCTGTAAAGTGCCTTAGGCACTGCACCACCAGAGCTCCTTTTTGTGGGATACAGAGCCACCCAATTTATATGCACATTTTATTCCTGCCTGAGTTATGTTGGTCAGGTGGCCAGTAACTTTCCTTTGATGTCTTTCCCAAGTTAAAGAGTGAATCCATAGCCAAGTTCAAATTTGCAACCCAAAAGCTATGATTTCCAAGATACACACTATGTATAATATTCTGTTTTGAAGAGAGAAAAAGGCAGAAGAAACAGCCAATCCAAGTAATATGTTTCCATGTTTGTTGTCAGCATCTCCAAACAGTAATCTTTAACAAAAGTAGTGCCTTTTTAGTAGTGCTAGAATATTATCAACATGGATTTTTTGAAAATTTAAAACCAATTTAAACTTTCAAAGAGAAAAAATTTAATATGTAACTTTTGTGAATCTAAGCTAATAGCTGAATTCATATTTAAATTTTATCTCAGGATTTACAAACTAGATTGAGATAACTGAAGGCATCAAAAAAAGTTAGTTTTTTTAAAATTTTTTCGTGGCCTTTTGGATAGGATAAACTATAGAAATGCCTTTTTCTTTTATGTTTAGAGTAGTAGTAATAACAAATATAATAATTATGATATGAGAGTAATAGTGGGAAACTGTATTCTTTCTATTGATAGCCATCACCTTATTTAGATGACTTAATATAAGCACAGAAACTCCCTGAACTATTTTGGGGTGCAAAAAGAGAGAAAGATTATTTTTAGGTATAAGAAAGAAAATGGAAGAGATATATTTGCCATCTGCTTTCATTTCTGTTAGAAACCACTTACTTTGAGACCACTCAATAAGTTACAGGTTCTATTTGCATGTAAGGTTAGTATCTGTCTAAACACAAAAATTCTAAAAGTGATTTGGAAGTGAAATACAGAATTTCTATTGAAATATGGGATTAATATATGACCTTTTCTAAGCTTTTAATTACAAATGGTCTGGTAGTCTCAACTGTAAAATGAAGATTTAACTCTACAATTATGATACTGCCTTCCTTTCCAACTAAAAACTATAATTATTTTCTAATTATTATTTTTATCCTTTTTTTTTTCCTTCATCATGGGGAATCTTGCAGATACAATCTTTCCTACATTAACTATTAATACATTTGATCAAATGATAATTATAGTTTGATGGTGAAAGTCTTGTAGAAACCAGTTTATGATTTGTCCCCAACTTATTGCAACTTCTATCCTACTGCAACCCTTCATGAATTCTACGTTCTGGCAAGCTAAGATTCTTATTGTTCTTATTCTGTTTTTGAGGTTTCTTTCCCTGGGTTTTTGCTTATACTGCCCCATATCTCAATTCTTACATGTCTTTAAAGCCAGTTAAAATCATTCCTTTTCTAGGCTATCTTATTTGATAAGCTTCTTTCCATTAGCATATATTAGCTTCTTAACTCTTCTTATCTTAGGATTTCTGAACATTTTCTCCATTGAGTTAAAATTATTTATGTACCTGTTAAGACTTTTTATGTACCTTTTTATATATTCTTCCAGGTATTTCACCATTCATATTTGTAACTCTTACAATGTCTAATACAGTTACTTATACATATTAAATCCTGATCGTAGTTGATTAAATAATGAGACTAAATCGAGCTCCTTTAGATTTCCATAAAGTGTTAGAAGTTACGAAAAACAACCTAAGAATTTAATAATCTGTTTGCAAACGTGACATTGATGTATATCTAGTTTCGGTTATTAAGAAATAATTTGGACTTACTGCTAAAAACAAGAGGAAGTCATTAGAGGGTTTTAAATGCAGAAAGATTGTCAAATTGAAGGAAGGAAGCAAGATTACAGGTATGGAGCTAGTGTGAGGCTGTTATTATTATTTAGGTGATGAATTTCAGTACCTAAACTGGATTCTCTCTCTCTCCAAATGTCAAATATATAAAAGTTTGGATCAATAAATGAGCTGTATGCAATTAAATATGTAATTTAAACCTATTTAAGTTTGTTGTTGTTGCTAAGTGCCTTTGATTTGGTTCTGACTCATAGCAACCTTAGGTACAGCAGAATGAAGCACTGCCTGGCCCAACGCCATCCTCATAATCATTGCTGTGGTTGAGCCCCTTTTTGCAGCCATTGAGTGTCTTCCTCTTTTTTGTTGACCCTCTACTTTACCAAGCATGATGTCCTTCTCCAGGAACTGGTCTCTTCTGATAGCATGTCTTGCCATCCTCACTTCTAAGGAGCACCCTGGCTTTACTTCCTCCAAGACACATCTGTTTGTTCTTCTGGCAATTGGCGGCACACTCAATATTCTTTGCCAATACCACATTCAAATTGTAGACCTTTAAAATTATTCTGTGAAACCGAAGAAACCAAAAAAGCAAACCCACTGCTATCTAGTCTGTTTCAACTCATAGTGACCTCCATTGGGTTTCCAAGGTGGTAAATCTTTATGGAAGTAGCTTGCCCCATCTTCCTTCCAAGGACCTGCTGGTAGATTTCAACTGCCAACCTTCTGGTTAGCAGTCAAATGCCTTAGGCACTGTGCCCCCAGAGCTCCTTTATGAAAATAAGTCATGAAAAATTAGTGCTAAAAACAATAAGATTGAATAGTGTCCATGTGTACTTGACTCACATTTTTTTGATGTCCAATAGTTTTAATAATTGTCTGGGCTTTCTCCAGTTGTTGTTGTTGTTAATAACATTCAACAACGTTTAATATTTTGAGAGTTATTAATTAATGTGTCAGACACTATGCTAGATACTTTAAGTATGTTATGATATTTAATTCTCACACACCTGTGAGAAGGGTGCCATTATTATCCTCTTTTTTAATAGACGAAGCTCAGAAATGTGAAGTAATTTGACCAAGGTTATTTAACTGATGATTGAACTCAAGCCTGTTTCATTCTGAAGTTGATTCTCTGAGCCATTGTATTATACTCTTTCCTCATCTATGTTTTATCATCATTGAGAAACTTAAAAGGCATATGGAGTTCTGTTTCAATTCTTTTGAAAAAAATTTGCACTCTCAGATTTACAGCCTAAGATTACTCAAAGACATGGTGTCAATTTCAATCAATATAAGGGCAGAAAAATAGGAAAATGAGGAGGCACCTGGAATATTACATTTCTCCAGTTTTCTTTTGGAGCCTGGGAAAGAATGACTGTAGTAGATATGTTTAGAGTACAGGCAAATAAACAAAAATTATATTTGTTGTTGTTGTTATTTGCCGTCGAGTCAGCCCTGACTCATAGCGACCCCTCCTTGGGTTTCCAAGGCAGTATCACTATGGAAGTAGGATTGCCCAACCTTCCTTCCTAGGAGTGGCTGGTGGGTTTGAACCGCCAGCATTCTGGTTAGCAGTCAAAGTGCCTTAGGCACTATGCTACCAGAGCTCCCAAAATTATATTTAGAGGATACTATTAGAGATTAGGAGCCCTGGTGGCATAGTGCCTAAGGCATTTGACTGCTAACCAGAAGGCTGGCAGTTCAAACCCACCAGCCACTTCTTGGAAGGAAGGTTGTGCAATCTACTTCCGTAGCGATACTGCCTCAGAAACCCAAGGAGGGGTCACAATGAGTCAGATCCGACTTGGCAAGTGTGTTCTTTAGAGATTAGTATGTTGTTCCTTAATTGATTAATCTTTAGCAGATTTTGTCTTGTTTATGTATGTATGTGTGTTTGCTTCTGTGATTTATATAAAATTTATATTCACTATAAATTTTTCTTTCCAATTTACTTTTGTCTACACCATTTGCCATATCAGTGTATCAGAGCATTATTTTACACCGTAATTACTAACTACTACAATTAATAATAGGAGCTCTGGTAGCATAGTGCCTAAGGCACTTGACAGCTAACCAGAAGGCTGGCAGTTCAAACCCACCAGCCACTCCTTGGAAGGAAGGTTGGGAAATCCTACTTCTGTAGTGATACTGCCTCAGAAACCCAAGGAGGGGATGCTATGAGTCGTGGCAGACTCGATGGCACATAACAACAACAACAACACAATTAGTAATTCTATTGTATAATGTTTAAATAACAGTGAAGGTATTACTTAGGTGTTTCAGATAAATGTAAATCACAAATAATAGTTTGATATTATATTTGAAAGCTTTATTTCTTGTTGCTAAGAAACTGAACTGGATGAAGAAATTCAACAATCAAGTATAATATTATAGTTATCTATACAAAATCACAACTTGAAAATAGTATCGTATAATACCAAATTTATCCTCCATGTAAAATATTTTAATTTTGCACAGCACATAGTACTGTTTAGATGCTTAGGGGTAGGTGTGTAGAAACATACAAAATATATGGTCTTCAGACTCATGTTGCTATACTGATGAACTTCAAATGGTCATATTTGCTTTCAACTCCAAAAATCAGTGATATTATATTCTCTGCCTAGAGCACATTCATCCCTTCTTTGCTTGACTTCTGCTCCTTCTTCAATCTCAGTTTAGGCATGGCTTCCATTGGTAAACTTTCCTTGGCCTTTTCTGCCCCCCCCCATGTCTGTGCTCCTATTGAACATCATACTTCATTAGCATACAAATTTATATTTTCATTTTCTTAGACTATTGTGGTAATTAAAATTGTGTGTCAACTTGGCCAGGCCATGGTTTTGGGTGGCTTGGCAGCTGGATGTAGTTATTCCTCATGATGAGATTGTAATCACCTCCATGGGGGAGTCTGCTGTGAGCAGCTAAGTAGTAGAAAGGGAATTATCTTCAGGGTATGGCATGCTTCCAGTATATATATAGAGAGAAGGTTTGGGAAGGGTCTGGAGGTTTTTTGCACATTTGGATCCTGCATTTGGTGGAGTCTTTGTCACCAGTTCCTGGACTTGAACTAGTAGCCTGCTGTGTTGCCTGCTGATCTGGGGATTGTACCATTTACCTGCTGACCTTGGGTTCATCAGCCTTAGCAGCCAGCATCTGTGTGAGGAGACACCTCCAGTTTCAGTGGGCCTGGAACAAGAGGCAGAACTTAAGCTCAAGGTGATGGGGTCTTCATCCAGCCCCTAGAGCCAGCACTATGAATTTGGACTTCTCACTTCCTAAACTGTAAAAGAACAAAGTCCTGTTTGGTAAAGCCATCCACTTGTGGTATTTCTGTTATAGCAGCACTAGAAAACTGAGACAACTGTAAACTCATCTGATCAAAGGTCATACCTACTATTGATAGTTACAGTTGTGTGTCTCCTGCATTGGGCCATGATTCTCAGTGGTTTGGCAATCATGTATAATTTAATTTGGCAGTTATGTAATGATGTAATCATCCTCCATGATGTGATCTGATGTAATCAGCCAATCAATTGTAAGGGAAATTTCCTTGGGGGTGTGGTTCGCATCCAATGTGTATATAGATGTTCTGGCACAGCTCACTGCCTTGCTCTGGATCTTGTATCTTACTCGTGATCATCTGACCTCCAGTTCTTGGGACATGTCAGCCTCTGCAGGTTATGAGCTATCAGTCTGCTGTTACCCGCCTATCTTGGATTTGTCAGCCTCTGCAGCTTTGTGTGTCAGGAGAAACCTCCAGGCTGACACCTGACCCACAGCCTCTACAACTGTATGAGCCTTTTCCTTGAGATAAATCTCTCTCTCTCTCTCTCTCTCTCTGTGTATGTATATATATATATATATATATATATATATATATACGCTTCACTGGTTTTGCTTCTCTAGGGAACCTAGCCTAAGACACGTATATTTTTCACTTTTATATCTACCATGTAAAGTATTACAGCTTGTTGAAAGAAAGAATAAATGGATGAATGACCATTTGAATTAAGGACCAGATAAGCAGCATGATATTTCCAATCGCCTCGTATGCATGTGAGAGCTGGACAATGAATAAGGAAGACCGAAGAAGAGTTGATGCTTTTGAGTTGTGGTGCTGGCGGAGAATGCTGAGAGTACCGTGGACTGCTAAAAGAACTAACAGATCTGTCCTGGAGAAAGTGCAGCCAGAATGCTCCTTAGAAGCAAGACTGGCCAAACTTCGTCTCGCCTATTTTGGTCATGTTGTCAGAAGGGACCATTCCCTGGAGAAGGATGTCATGCTTGGTAGGATGGAGGGTCGACGAAAGAGGGGGAGGCCTTCAACGAGATGGATTGACATGGTGGCTGCAATGATGGGCTCAAGTATAGCAGGGATTGTGGGGCTGGTGCGGGATCAGGCAATGTTTCGTTCTGCTGTGCATGGGGTTGCTATGAGCCGGAAATGACTCGACGGCACTTAACAACAACAAGCAGCATTTATCTTACAATCCACATGCATATAAATAACGGAATCATTATTTCAGTGGGTTTTAAAGAGAAATTATTTTAAATAAAATGCATGATTGCTCTACTTCCAAGGAAATTACAAGCCAACAAATAGCCATATTTCCTATTGCTACTGTTTCAAACTGTTTGTCACTTAGTTTTAAACAATACAGATATGTTATCTTGGTAGTTTTGTAGATAATCCTACATAGTCTCACTACATGAGGTATCAGCAGGGCTATGTTCCTTCTGGGGGCTTTCGGGAAAAAGAATCATTTCCTTGACTTTTTTAGCTTCTAGAGAAAGTTGCCACTTTTGGCTCGTGGCCTTTTCTGTCTTCAAAGCCAAAGGTAGAAGATTTTCAAATTGATCACTGATTGTCACTTACTCGCCTGCCTCACACTTTGATTTATAAGGACCCATGTGATTACATCAGAGCCCTCTGGATAATCCAGAATCATCTCTCCATTTGAGAGTCAACTGATTAGCAACTTAATTCTATCTGCAACTTTAATTCTCCCTTGCCATTTATCAGAAGCCCTGGTGGCACAGTGATTAATTGCATGGTTGCTAACTGAAAGGCCAGCAGTTCAAACCCACTAGCCACTGTGTGGGAGAAAGATACGCAGTCTGCTTCCATAAAGATTTACAGCCTTGGACACCCTATGGGACTGTTCCACTCTGTCTTATGGGAGTTGCTATGTGTCAGAATCGACTGATTTGGATTTTTTGGTTTGGATTTTTGCCATTAAAAAAACAAACCAAACTCACTGCCATCAAGTCGATTGTGACTCATAGCGACCCCCTTTGGGTTTCCGAGGCAGCAAATCTTTACTGAAGTAGATTGCCTAGTCTTCCTTCCATGGAGTGGTTGGTGGGTTTGAATCACCAGCCTTCTGGTTAGCAGTCAAATGCCTTAGGCACTATGCCACCAGACCTCCTTATTTTTGCCATATAACAGCATAATTCACAGTTTCTAGAGGTCAGGATGTGGACATCTTAGGGGCTCATTGTTTGCCTAACATAATAGCTTAGTATTTATAACAAGTCTGAAAGAAGATTCTCTCTTCTCAATATAATAGTAATAAGTACTAAAAATAATTGAGTGTTTATATGTTGTAACCATGTTCTAGGTGCTTTACATTTACAACTTAATCCCCATCACTCTCATGAAGTATGTACTGTGCTCATGTCCATTTTACAAATTAAGAAACTGAGATATAGGGAGGTTAAATAAATTGCCAGACTCCTGTTTGAACCCAGAAAACCTGACTCCCAAGCCCCTGTTCTTTGTTCAGTAGGAAGATAGTAGATCTCTCTCTTAAGATTTATTCTTTTGAGTATAAAGTATTATGTTACTTAAGGTTTCATACTTATTAGAATATGAGATACATTTATAATATATAATGTTGCAAAGTTACTTGTAAGGTAAATAATTCTTGGCCATCTTTTGGGGCAAAACAACTTCTTTGAAACTCTGAGAGGGGTGCCAAAGAATTGCTGTGATTGTCTTAAAAGAATGCATTTCAGCTGCTTTTGAAAATAACTGTCTGGATATTCTCCATCATGGATTTAAGCTTTCTTTTTAAAGTTAGGGAAAACAGACTTAGTGTGACACTACATATGATGTGAAAATTGAATAAAAGAGTGAGAACAAGAAAAATGTTTTATTGCCCATTCTTCTGAGTCTTTTTGGTCCCATTTTGGTTGATGTCTCTTCATATCCCTTTTTCTAGTGGCATAGTACTGGTATTTATGGACCTCTCTCTGCATCTAGCATAGTACTCACTAAAAAAACTCACTGCCTTCAAGTCGATTTGACTCATAGCGACCCCTCCTTGGGTTTCCGAGGTGGTATGGGTATGTCTAGGGAAGTGGATTGGCCAGTCTTCCTTCTGAGTGGCTGGTGGGTTTGAACCACCAGCCTTCTGGTTAGCAGTCAAATGCCTTAGGCACTATGCCACCAGAGCTCCCATTTAACTTATAGTATAGGTGATCAATTATAATACATTGTTCTGGTTACTTAGTGCTGCTCTGATAAGAATATACCACAAATGGGATGGCTTGAAGAAACAGGAGTTTATTCTCTTACAGTTTGGAGGCTTTATGTTTGAGTTCAAAGTGCCAGGCTCTAGGGGCTGGTGAAAGCCCCTCAACCATGGGCTTCGGCTCTGCCTCCTGCTCCCGGCCCACTGAAGCTGGAGGCTTTTCTTCACTCAGCTGCTGGCTGCTGAGGCTGACAAGCCCAAGGTTGACAAGTAAAAAGGCACAGTCCCTATGTTACCAAACCACATGGCAGGCCATTAATTCAAGTCCCTTGAAAGTCTCAAGTTTGGCAGAGCATGGTAGCCTGCTGAACAACGACTCAGCTACACACAGGGTTCAAGCATGCCATAAGCTACAGACTGTTCCCCAAGGGTTCTCCTTATATACAGGAAGCAGACCACATCCCTAAGGCAAATACTCAGCTGCTCACAGTAGATTCCACCATGGAGGTGATTGCCAGTATCATCATGGGGAATACTATATCCAGCTGCCCAGCCACTCAACCAGGCCCAGTCAAGTTGACACACAAACTTAACTACCACACACATAAGAAGAAAAGTGATTAAAACAACAACAACAACATAAAGTAATATGTGACTCAGTAAAAAATGATACACAGAGATGTGACATGAATTTATCAGCAAAGAAGAAACCTAAAGAAGTGAACAGAATAAACTGAATTAATCAGGGACAAGTTACTAGAAGTAGTTTGAAAGATTTTAGAATTATTGACCAGGATTGGCAGGAAGAGAAAGAAATTTATGGTGAGGAAAATGACAGAATATAAAAAGATTCTGAAACAGGAATTAGCAAATCTTATACAGGAAAAGAAAAGCAGACATATTTGACTAGAGCAGAGACCTCCCTCTGAAAATAGATTAGAAGTTTCCTTAAAACAGAAAGGGGCCTGACCACTGAATTTTATGAATTGAAAGGAGCATGTTATGGTTGTTGGAACAGTTTCCCAGCAACCTTCCTCTCATTTATTATTGTGTCCTTAGAAATAGTGTCATGAAGTCTAGGCAGTTGTTTTTCAAATGTATTTTTGTAAATAAGCTGTTTGTAAATTAGCTCCTTCTCAGAGGGCAGCATGATGAGTGGCAGAGCCCTGCATAATGGTCAAACAACTGACATGTAATAAATGTCCCAAATAGCATTTCTATGAAAAGCCACTGCAGGTGCAAGTTTATTTAAAAACAGACCACAACACAGGTGCAATTCTCCTTATAAACATTTAACCACAAAATATTACCCTAAAAGTTTATGTGGAAAGCCGTTGAAAAAAAAAATTCAGTTTTTAGTTTGTCTTAATTTTTAATTTTTTAAAAAGAATTTGTGATGGGATAAGATTTCTTCTTTATGTTTTGGTTCCTTTTAAATTTAATTTTTGCCTCCTGATACCTAAACATAAATTTTGCACACACTGTGCCGGATAAAAGTCAGTTTTGAAGAAATTCTGCAAGCAGAAACCAGAAAGTTTAGGATTAAAAAGTCAATTAGAAGAAGTGTGTCCATATAGATATGAAAAATAATATTAGTGGCTGCTTAGTACAAGAGGAAGTAAAATGGACTAGAAGTTAGGAGGCCTTTGATCGACTGTTAGCTTTAGAACAACTAAGATTGATTCTAAAATTTGAAATAGATTCTAACTCTCTATATTTCAGGTGGGAAAAAAAATACTCTCATAAAGAACTGCACAGTGGCATTATATACGGCGATCTCCCTGTTACTCAGGTACAGCCGCAGTGGCCTTCCTCCCTGCTCCTTCTGTGCAGGCCAAGCTGTTTCCCATCTTGGACCTTCATGCTTGCTGTTTCCTTTCTGCCTGGAACACTCTGTTTGATTCTGAGATAGGCAGAATAGTACCTCCTCCCCAAATACCCATGTTCTAATCCCCAGAACCTGTGAATATGTTATTACCTGTTACATGGCAAAAGGGACTTTGTAGATGTGATTAAGGGTATAGGCCTTATAATAGGTAGATTATCCTGGATTATGGTCCCTGGGAGGCACAAATGGTTAAGTACTGGGCTGCTCACTGAAAAGTTGGTGGTTTGAATCCATCCAGAGACACCTTGGAAGAAGGACCTGTCAATCTGCTTCTGAAAGGTCACGGCCATGAAACTCAGTGGCGCATGAGCTACTGTGCAACATATGGAGGCGGGGGAATTGTCTCTATGGCAAATTTTTATCCTGGATTATCTGTATGAGTCTAGAGTAATCCCACGAGCTCTTAAAAGCAGACAACTTTCTCTAGCTGGAAGCAGGAAAGATTTGAAGCATGAAGACACTACTGGCTTTGAAGATGAAAGGGGCTACTAGGGAGGGAGTGTTTGCAGCCTCTAGAGCTGAGTGCCTCCAGCTGACAACCAGCAACGAATTGAGGACCTCGGATCAACAATCACAAGGAAGTGAATTTTGTTAGTAACTTCTTGCACAGCAGAACTGTAGAACTTTGAGTGATTTTGAGATATTCTGGGACTTTTAGGATGTTTAATATCAAAATGATAACAATTATAATATGTATCTGTGCCTATATATGTATATGTGTGTGGGTAGTGGTTAAGTTTGTGTGTCAACTTGGCTGGGCCTGGTTGAGTAGCAGGGCAGCTGGATGTAGTTATGCCCCATGGTGAGATTGGTAATTAACTCCATGGTAGAATCTGTTGGAGCAGCTGAGTAGCTGCTTAAAGGATGTGGTCTGCTTCCCGTATATAAGAAGCAGCTTTGAGAGTGGACTGTAGCCTTTTGGTATGCTTGAACTCTACGTGTAACCAAGTCATTGTTCAGCAGCCTGCCATGCCCTGCCAATCTTGGGACTTCATCTGGACTTGAATTAGCAGCCTGCCATGTTGTTTGGTAACCTTGGGACTGTGCCTTTTAATTTGTCAACCTCGGGCTTGTTAGCCCCAGCAGCCAGCAGCTGTCTGAGTGAAGAAAAGCCTCCAGCTTCAGTGGGCCGGGAGCAGGAGGCAGAGCTGGAGCCCCTGGTTGAGGGCCTTTTAACCCAGCTCCTAGAGCCTGGCACTTTGAATCCAGACTTCTGGCCTCCAAAACTGTAAAAGAATAAACTCCTGTTTTAGCTTAATCCATCCCATTTGTATATTTCTGTTAGAGCGGCACTAGGTAACCAAAACAGTATGTGTGTATAGATGTACTGTATATATATATGTGTGTGTGTGTACATATATATGTGGGAGCTCTGGTAGCATGGTGGCTAAGGCACTTGACTGCTAACGAGAAGGCTGGTGGTTCAAATCCACCAGCCACTCCTCGGAAGGAAGATGGGGCAATCTACTTCAGTAGTGATACTGCCTCGGAAACCCAAGGAGGGGTCGCTATGAGTC
>NW_006921685.1:5953540-5962722 GCF_000298275.1 Orycteropus afer afer | reverse complement strand
CAATCTACTTCAGTAGTGATACTGCCTCGGAAACCCAAGGAGGGGTCGCTATGAGTCGGGTCCGACTCGACGGCACATAACAACAACAACAACAACATATATATGCACATATATGTGTCTGTACATATAGGATAAATTCTCCACTTTTGAATGCTTTATCTTGCTTCACTTCTCTTGGAGATCTTTTTTGCAGTTGACCTTTCTTGGCATGACCTCTCTTAGCATCCTTCAATGCTAGCAGAATCTTACCTGTTTCTTTTTCTGTTTTGATTCAAATTTCGTTTTTGTATTATCTAGTGCTTCAAAGGTATAGAATGTAGAAACATGCTATAGATGGAGAAGGTAGAAAGTCTGTTTCTGATGACTCCTTAGCATAATTTAGAAGTTGTATTTTGAAATAGGGAGCTCTGGTACAATAGTGCCTAAGGCACTTGACTGCTAACCAGAAGAATGGCGGTTCAAACCCACCAGCCACTCCTCGGAAGGAAGATGAGGCAATCTACTTCCGTAGTGATACTGCCTCGGAAACCCAAGGAGGGGTCACTATGAGTCGGGTCCGACTCGACAGCATATAACAATAACAACAACAGTTTTTAAATAGGAAACACCTGGTATCATTTCCTCCCATCTTTCTTGCAAGGATGTCAATTAATTCTGGGTTTCTGAAGTTGTATAAGCAATCTAGTTGTAGAAACAGACATAATATTTCTCTATAACAGACTTTGTGAATTTGCCAGATATAAAATCATTTTTCTGAAGCATAGTTACAGTCTTATTTTAAAATTATTTGTTCATTTGATTGCTAAGGAAATGAAAGAAAATAATTTTTAGGGGGATTCAAGACTGAAAATCCTATTTTATTTTACTTATCCCTGCTGGTTCAAACCCACCAGCCACTCCTTGAAAGGAAGGTTGGGCAATCTACTTCCGTAGTGATACTGCCTTGGAAACCCAAGGAGGGGTCGCTATGGGTGGAGCTGACTTGGTGGCAGTGTTTGGTTTTTGTTTGGTACAAATAAACTAAAGATGTTGCCAAATGTTTTTTAAAGTATCACATACAAAGATATATTTCCCATTTTCTAGGGCTTTTGGGAGCAGTACGAAATTATTTCTAAAATTGAAAGATTTTTAGATTATTTGAAATTTACAAATTGGCATTTAATTCAAGGTTGGATGTGGACATCATTTTTTCCCTGAGCTGATTTCCACTACCCAAACTCTTTTTCATATAGTGTTCAAAGGCATAGGTTCTCTAAGGTATACAATAAATGTAGAACTTAATCCATTAAAATGAAATTTCAAGAAATTTCAGCTGTATCTTGGATTTAAAGCCAAATTGTTGTTGTTGTTATTAGGTGCCATCAAGTCAGTTCTGACTCATAGAGACCCAATGTACAATGGAACAAAACACTGTCTGGTCTTGTGCCAGCCTCACAATCATTGCTATGTTTAAGCCCGTTGTTGTAGCCACTGTGTCTTAAAGCCAAAAAGGCTATTAAAAAATATCACCATTTCTTTTAAGAGTTTAAGTGGCAAAATGCCAGGCTGCTATGAAAGATCCTTTTCTATTAGGGAAAGCATCCAGAAGGAGGAATCAGGTGATATTAAAGATGGAGACAAAGTAGAGGTTTATTTTTATGATAAATGTCCATGCTAGGAGCCTTGGTGACACAGTGGTTTAGTACTCAGAAAGTCATCAGTTTGAACCTACCAGCTGCTCTGTGGGAGAAAGATGTGGCCATCTGCTTCCATAAAGATTTAAGGCCTTGTAAACTCTATGGGACAGTTCTCATAGTTTTCTATTATTAAAAAATCTAGTGCAGTCTAAAAACATATATTTTAAACTTTCTTTTAATTTTAAGTTTCTGACCTCCATTTCTGGACAAGATGGAATAACAAACTAGATTTACCCTCTCACTTGAAACAACTAGAAAAACCTGAAAAAATATATGGAACAATGGTTTTTGAGACATTAGACATCAGGCAACAAAAGACTATGATCCCTGAGAGATGGAAAACAAATGAGGAGAGTCCTACAATTTTTCCAACTGCTTTGAGAGGGTTTCCTGGCTGTTGCTCAGGTAATGGGAATCTAGGTTGAGGCTAGGAACTTCGTGAGTTGAAGAGAAGAAGGAGAGAGTTGGGGGCAACCAAAGGGGCTAGAATTCTCAGGGTGTGTACAAGAGAAGAGACTGCTGTACAGAGAGAAAACTCCAAAGATCTGCAGACGCTCTTTCTTAAGTACTCAGCAGAGTATACTTATCAGTTTATGTGTGTGAAGAAACTGCTCAGGGCTAGGGGAAGAACCACTTGAAACTATTAGAGGAAATAGTGCATAGAGTTCCCACAGTGCTGGGAATAGTTCCTGTTTTCACCAGCCACATTGAACATCCTCGTAAGTCATGAGGTATTAGGTAAGATCTTGTCTCAATATAATTACTCCTTAGCCTAAAAACTGCTCTGGTCTCACATAGTTTGAAAAGAAGACCAAAAAGATTAAGTTGTACCCAAGAATATTTATAGCAATACAAAAATATTAAGCACTCAACAAGGTAAAATTCACAGTGTGTGTCATCCAATTAAAAACCTCCCAGGTACATACATACAAAGAGGAAAAAAATAACCAATCAAAATCAACTTTAAATTGATGTTAAAATTAGTGGACAAAAACATTAAAACGGTTGTAACAGTGTCCCATGTGCTTTTAAAAAGCTGGAGGAAAGATTATATGTTAAGTAGAGACATGGAAGATATATATATTTAAAAATAACAAATTTAAACTTTTAGATATGAAAACTACAGTGTCTGAGGTAAGAAATACAATGGATATAATTAATGGAAGATCAGATATTGCAAAAGAAAAGATTAATGAACTTGAAAACATAGCATTAGAACTATCCAAAATAAAAAACAGACCACAAAAAGCAAACAAACAAACAAAACGCCAGAACATTAACAAGTTGTGAAACAACTTTGATTGGTTACACAACTAAAATTGTGTAACTGGATCCCTGAGAGGAGAGAAAGAGTAAGGGGTCAAAAAAATATTTGAAGAATATTAAGCTAGTTCTTCAGGCAGAAGGAAAATGGTATCAAATAAAAATATGAATCTACACGAAGGAACTAACAGTGCTGGAAATGACGACTACATTGTATACAAGACATTTTTTTCTTATTACTCTGATCTCTTTAAAAGATAATTCAAAGAAACATAAGCAAAAGAAAGCAATGTGGGTTTTGTGGTGTATATAGATGTAAAATGTATGACAATAATAGTACAAAGCCTGAGAATCAAGTTTGGTGCCCTCAACAGTTAGGAAGATTTGGAAGTCTATTATCGTAAGTTTCTTGTTATATACATGTATTGGTATAGTAGCATATGATGGCATACTGTGCTAAATAAAAGGTAAACACTATAAACCCTAAATCAGCCATTAAAGTAACAAAATAGATATGGCTAATTAACAAAGGAGTTAACATACAATTATGAAAAATTGAGTTAATTATTGGGTTAGTCCAAAAGAAAGGCATAAAAGAAGAAAAAGAGAACAAAGAACAGATAAAACAGACAAAACAATGGCAAGGTGGTAGATTTATACCTAGCTATATCAATAATTAAGGGAGCTCTGGTGGCGTAGGGTTAAAGCATTCAGCTGCTAACCAGAAACTTAGCAGTTCAAATCTAGGAGCCGCTCCATGGGAGAAAGATAAGGCAGTCTACTTTTGAGCCTCAGAAACCCTGTGGGGCAGTTCTACTCTTTTAGGGTTGCTGTGAGTTGTCAGTGGCAGTGGGGTTTTTTCATACCGATGATCAGGAGCCCTGGAGACACAGTGGTTAAATGATTGCCTGCTAACAGAAAGGTCAGTGGGTCAGACCCATCAGCTACTCCTCGGAACAAAGATGAGGCAGTTTGCTTCCAGTAAAGATTTACTACCTTAGTATCCCTGTGGGAAGTTCTACTTTGCCTATAGGGTGGCTATGAGGTGGCATTGACTCCCTGGCAATGCGTTTGGTTTTTGAATACCAATAACCACATCAAGTGTAAATGTCAGTTGGGTAATGACAGAGGAAAGTTCGTCAAGAGGATATAACAATCCTAAATATTTAGGTATCTGATAACAGAGCTTCAAAACACATGAAGCAAAAACTGGTGAAACTGCAACGAGCAGTGGACAAATCCACATTTATGGCTGGAGATTTCAGTATTCTTCTGTCAATATTTGATAAAATAAGTAGATAGAATAACAGTAGGATATAGAAGACTTAAACAAGGGTATTGAGCAGTAGAAACCTGACATTCATAGAACTCTGCACTTAACAACAGCAAAGTCATACATTTTCAAGTGAATATGCAATGTATATTCTGAGTCAGAAACTGAATCTTAAAAAAGTTCTAAAGGATTCAAGTCATACAAAGTATAATCTCTGATAAAAAATGGAATTAAATTAGTATCAATGTCAGAAAGATATTCAGAGAATTCCCCAATATTTGGAAATTAAATAACACACTTTTAAATATTAACAGTTTTTATGCCAATAAATTTCACAACTTAGATGAAATAGACAAATTTCTTGAAAGATATAAACTACTGAACTACCAAAGTAGCTCTATATCTATTAAAGAAATTAAATTTGTAGGTTAAAAATTTCCCACAAAGAGACCCAGGACCAGATAGCTTCACTGCCGAATTCTACAACATTTATAGAACAAATAATACTAATTCTACATTGACTCTTCCAGAAAATTGGAGAAGAAGAGGGCTTTCAAACTCATTCTATTGATAACAAATCCAGAAAAAGATATTAGAAGATAATATTTCACATCAATATCTCTCTTGAACATAAATGCAGAATTTCTAAGCAAAATCAAATCAAGCAAGATATTATATCCAATAGAATATTATATCATGATTTATCCCAGGAATGCAAGGTTAGTTTAACATTTAAAACTAAATGTAGTCCATCACATTAAAAAAGAAAAACCACATTATCATCTCTGTAGACGTACAAAAAAAGCATTCCTGATAAAAACTCTCAGTAAACTAGAAATAGAAGGGAACTTCCTCAACTTGATAAAGGGCATCCAAGAAAAATCTAACATCATGCTTGAGGATGTAACATTTTTAACAGGTTGATTGTGGTATAATGGACTTACAATGAATTTCATATATTTAAAATACGCAATTTGATAAGTTTTGGTGTATATGTATTTATACATCTGTGGATCCACTGCCACCATCAAGATAATGTATCACCCCTGAAAGTTTCCTCATACCCTTTTATAATCTCTCTGTCCCTACTCTCTCCATCCCTCCTTTCCTATGCAAACACTGATTTGCTTTCTGTATTGGTAGAGTTGTTTGCATTTTCTAATGATTGTCTTGGTACTCTTTCTTGCTTCACTTTAGGGAGAGGGAGGCACCTTTCCTTTCCCTCTCCTGAAAGTTGTTGTTTAGGTGCCTCAGAGTTGGCTTTGATTCATAACAACCTTATATATAAAACAGAACAAAATTTGTCCTGGTCCTGTGCCATCCTCGTAATTGTTGCTGTGTTTGTGCCCATTTTTGCAGCCACTCTGTCAATCCATCTTGTTGAGAGTCTTCTTTTTCATTGTCTCTCTGCTTTACCAAGCATAATGTCTTTCTCCAGGGATTGGTTCCTCCTGATAGCATGTCCATCCTCCCTTTATAAGGAGCACTCTGGCTGTACTTCCAAGACATATTTGTTCATTCTCTGGGAGTCCATGGCACATTTAATATGCTTTGCTAATACCATGATTAAAATGCATTAATTCTTCTTCAGTCTTCCTTATTCCTTGTTCAACTTTCATATGCCTATGAGGCTGTTGAAAATACCATAACTTGGGTTGGGTGCACCTTAATCTTCAAAGTGACATCTTTGTTCCTAAATACTTTATAGAGGTCTTTTGCAGCAGCAGTACCTAATGCAACACATCGTTTGATGACTTGATCGCTGCTTTCATGGCTGTTGATTGTTAGATCAACAATCTTAAGGATCAGAGAGGGAGATGTATCTTATCACAAACACTACTATTTACACAAAGCCAACACCACCTTCCTATGATGACACCATCCTCCTTCCCTCCCTAGTTCTTTAAATACTAGAGGAGGAACTGTGGTAGTGTGCATGTAGGGGTTAGTGGTTGATGGCAGTAAGTGAGTTCTGTTATCTCTTGTTAAGTCTTGGAGAAAGTATCTTTTTTTTTTTTTTTTTTTTTTTAGATTTGGGGTAACTGTTCTTGTTTGTCAGCTGTGAGCTCTAGTCACCAACCTTGCTTGGGACAAAGAAAAAGTTTTATTTTATTATAGAGGCTATTCTATAGTCCAAGAAAAAGAATAGTGACTTGAACTTCTTTCCATTTTCACTACCACCCGAGTCCAAGCCACTATCCTCTTTCTTGAACTAGGATGGTAGTGAAAATGGAAAGAATCAGATGAATATGGGATGTATTTTGGAGATGAAGCCAATTGAATATGATAAAAGATTGGATGTAGGGGAGAAGAGGTTTCATATTACTTGGTTCCACAATCAATACCAATGGAAACAGCAGTCAAGAAATCAGATGTCATGTTGCGCTGGGCAAATATGCTGCAAAAGACCTCTTTAAAGTGCTGAAAAGCAAAGATGTCTCTTTGAAGACTAAGGTGCACCTAATCCAAGCCATGGTGTTTTCAATCACCTCATATGAATGTGAAAGGTGGACAAGGAATAAGGAAGACTGAAGAAGAGTTGATGCTTTTGAGTTGTGGTGTTGGCAAAGAATGCTGAAAGTACCATGGACTGACAGAAGAATGAACAAATCTGTCCTGGAAGAAGCACAGGCAGAATGCTCCTTGGAAGCACAAATGGCCAGACTTCATCTCACCTACTTTGGTGATGTCAGACGGGACCATGCCCTGGAGAAGTCTTGGTAAAGTGGAGGGTCAACAAAAAAGGGGAACGCTCTCAGCGAGATGGATTGACACAGTGGCTGCAACAGTGGGCTCAGGTATAGCAAGGATCATGAGGCTGGCACAGGACTGGGCAGTGTTTCATTCTGTTGTACATAGGGTTGCTATGAGTCGGAGCTGATAAAAACAGCAAGGGGAGAAGAAAAGAAAGAAATCAAATAAGAGGATTTTGGCTTGAGCAGCCAGGTGAATGGAGGTGCCATTTGCTGAGATGGGAAGACTGGGGACAGAACGATATGGTAGGGGATTTGTCATCAATAGCATTGTTTTTCCTGGTTAAGTTTTAAATACTTGTTAGACAGCCAAGTTGAGATATCAGCTAGAAACTTAGAAGTTGGGGCTTAGTGTGTAAGGCCAACGCTAGAGTTACATATTTAAGAGTTCTTAGCATGTTCCATGTTCAAAGCTATGGGATTAGATCAAACTAATTATGGAGAAGAAGAGAGAAAAGACTAAAGGTCAAGTCTTGGTGCCCTGAATATTTAGAGGAGAATATAGCAAGAGACCGAGATGGTGTCACCAGTGAGATAGGAGGAAAATAAGGAGAGTATATTTTCTAGGTCCCAAGGCAATAAAATGTTTGACATTTAAATATCCCCAATAAATTATCTCCTAAGGGAATGAAACATCAACCTATTTCAGATGGTTTTCGAACAAATGCTGACCTCAGACTGTCTGTGGCACAGGAAATTTAAACAAATTGATTGGTAGTGAGGAAGGTGAGACCAAATAACCTTTAAGATTTCTTTCATCCAGATGAATCTATCACTAAACCTCTTACTACATGAATACCAAATATGAATGTAGAAAAACAAGCCTTTTAAAAAAGAATTTAGAGCATATGACTGTGCTCTCAAGCATCTAACTAGCTGGTACGTAAATGGTTCTACTATTAACATTTTACTTTTCTTTTTTCTTTTTAGTGGAAAGAACATAAATAAACTAGACAAGAAATGGTTTAAATATAAAACCCAGACCATTGTATATATGTACTTGCTTAATAAAAAGAGTATGAAACAACTTGAAGAATGTAGTCATATTACTAAATTTTATGTGTAGAAACTATTAATGTATGTTTTGCTATGCATATTCTCAACATCAATAGCAAAATAAATAAAATTTAGGAAATGAAGAAAATATGAAGCAATTCACTTATAGCATTGAAATATAAAAACAGATGGAACACTCAGCCAAGTTGTTTCTAGTATAAGCTTGTTTGTTTTTTTTTTTAAATTCCTTTATTGATGATGCTAGTTATCTCCCACCCATATATGTCTCTCTGCGAGTTTTCAAATGTTAGGTACATCAGAACCAACTGGGATGCTTTAAAAAATGCAGATTCCAAGGTCCTCTCCCTACAAATTGAGATTGGGTGTAGTACTCCAGCTGGTTCTGGGCCAGATGATCCTGTGAAATCTCTGACCTCACTCGGCAAAACATTGGTCTTGAATCTTTTAAGCAACTCCCAGTGGCTAAAGAGCCAATTGAATTTCTAATTATTTTTATTAAAATAATTTGCTTTAGATACATAATTTGCCTAGTAGAAATACAAAACTGCAAGAATGGCAGAACAGAAACACCGACTAGAGAGCTTTTCTTTAGGTTGAAAAAAAAACAACCCACAGAAACACAAAAAAAATTATACTATCTAGTTAATTCTGACTCCTGGCAACCCCATGTGTTACAGAGGAGAACCGCCCCATAAAGTTTTCTTTTTTTCAGTGAGAATTTTAGATATATTTTCTTTAAAGTAGGAAGAAGACAAGGGTGTCCAATATTACCAGTAGTCCTCAGCAGAGTATGGTGACCTCTTCAGGGATTCCTTAGCTAAATTGGTGACACCACTACACATTGACATACTATACCCATATTCTATACAATGTATGCACCAGCAACCCACTTATTTCCCAAATTATCTTGATGAGAAGAATTACTGGGGAAATTCTCAGTTGGTCTATCTTGAGGTTTGTTGTTAGGTGCAGCCAAGTTGGCTTCAACTCATAGCAACCCTATGTAAATTAAACAGTGCCCAGTCCTGTGCCATTCTCACAATCCTTGCTATGCTTGAGCCAATCTTTGCAGCCACTGTGTCAATCCATCTCATTGAAGGTCTTCTCCTCTTTCACTGCCCTTCTACTTTACTGAGGAGCTCTGGTAGCATAGTGGCTAAAGCACTTGATTGCTAACCAGAAGGCTGGCGGTTCAAACCC
>NW_006921685.1:5936276-5953440 GCF_000298275.1 Orycteropus afer afer | reverse complement strand
AGGCTGGCGGTTCAAACCCACCAGCCACTCCTCGGAAGGAAGGTTGGGCAATCCTACTTCCGTAGTGAAACTGCCTCGGAAACCCAAGGAGGGGTTGCTATGAGTCGGGCCCGACTTGACGGCACATAACAACAACAACTACTTTACTGAGCATGATATCCTTCTCTGCGAATGGTCCCTTCTGACACCATGATCTAAGTAGGTGAAATGAAGTCTGGCCATTTTTGCTTCCAAGGAGCATTCTGGCTGCACTTTTTCCGGGACTGTTTTGTTATTTCTTGGTATGGTATTTCCAGTATTCTTCATCAACAACACATTGCAAAGGCATCAACACTTCTGTCTTACTCATTGTCTTGCTTTCATCTGCATATGAGGTGATTGAAAATACCATGGCTCGCTTTAGGTGCACCTTAGTTCCATAAGGTTTTCTTGACTGTAACCTTTTTTTTTTTTTTAATTTTTATTGTGTTTTAGGTGAAAGTTTACATAGGAAATTAGGTTCTTATTTAATAATTTTTATACAGCTTGTTCCAAGATACTGGTTACATTTTCCACAATGTGTCAACAGTCTCATTATTTCTATTTTTTTGTTTTGTTTTGTTTTCTTTCCATTAATCTAATTTCCCTGACCCTCCTTAGCTTTTTGTCTTTGTTTTAGGGTAAACAAGTCTGTGGTCTCATATAAATGATTATTTAAAGGAGCACAGTACTCATTGGTGGTACTGTATTTTATAAGCCAGTCTATTTGATTGAAGGGTAAACTCTGGGAGTGGCTTCAGTTTTAAGGTCAAAGGGTATATTATGGCAGTAGTCTCAGGGGTTCTAGTCTCTATAGGTCCATTAACTCTGGACTTTTTTCTTTTTCTTTTTACAAATGTGTTGACTGTAATCTTTAGGGAAGCAGATCACCAGACCTTTCTTCCAAGGCACCACTAGGTGGGTTCAAACTGCCAACCTTTAGGTTACTTGTTGTTGTTGTGTGTCCTTGAGTCGGACCTGACTCATAGCGACCCCTTCTTGGGTTTCCAAGGTGATATCACTACAGAAGTAGATTGCCCAACCTTCCTTCTGAGGAGTGGCTGGTGGGTTTGAACCGCCAGCCTTCTGATTAGCAGTCAAGTGCCTTAGGCACTACGCTACCAGAGCTCCTTAGTAGACTAGTGCAAACCATTTGTACAACCTAAAGACCTTTTTCTTTAAGTTAGTAATAATTAATTAAATAATCTAGAAAAGAAAAAAGCAATTTCTTGGAAAGCTTTAATTTGCCACTGGGGATTTGTCCAACTTGCTTTAGGGAAGCAGTTTAGTCTTGAGTTTGTTTGTAAGGAAATAACAACTTAAAAAAAAAAAACCCAACAAAACCCCACTTATTTCTAATTACTTTTTTTTTAAAGTGTTAGAATAACTACAGTTAGGAATGAGACGCTTTTACAGTGGTTGATTTTAGTTTTAATATTCTGACCACAAACTAGTATAATGTGCTTTCAAATGTTTCTTTTTCTAATATATTTGTTCATGTGAATCCAGTATATTTTCCTTAAACTTAAGTAGTTTCTAAGTTCTATTGATAGTAGAAATTAAAATGAGGGTCCAGTCTAACAGTATAGTAACATGGTATGTTCTGTCACTTTGTTCTTACTAGGCATCAAGTACATATTTATTGGACCAACATTATTGAAATTATGTGTTAGCCTTTAATATTGTATTCATTCTGCCATCTTCTACTGCTAGCTATGACATCTGCTTGCCTACTTATGATCATGAAGTATTTCTTTAGTATCTCTTCTTAAGAGTTTGGAAGACCCTTCAAAAATTAGAGAGCTGAGAACCAAAAGTAGCATAGATTAGATACTGTTATATTATAAATATAACCAACATTGTCTTGGAACCAAACCTGCATCAGAGACAGGGATTCTAGCATGTTGGGGAGGGGACAGGGGGATGCTCTGTTCACTCACTCAGATTATATATAAAAAAATGACGCTAATAAAAAAAATCACAGGAAATGCTACAGTGATTTCAATTTGCTGTTGAGGCGCCTAAAATGAAAATCATCTTAAGGGTTTACATTTCTGAACAGTGTTAATGAATTGGCAAACACAAGTCTGCCTTAATTAAGGTTTCCATCAGGTTAAAAGTTGACAACTGATACATTTAGTATTTAGCAATTTCTGATTCCAATTTCATATTGAACTTTGAAAATAGTGAAAGTAATCAGAATATTAGAATATTCATACACACACACATACACACACATAGACACCTTCATTCTTCTGTCAGCTTGGTTAATTAAGGACTAATAGGAAAAAAAAAAGACAAGATACAATTAGGACTTTAGTGGATTATAATTCATTCTTCTTCCTTCTCTTCCCTTCAATTATTGTTCCAGGCATAAGTCTCAGACATTTGATTTGAAGACCGATATGTATCTATCAAGGTAATAAAGTTGACAATTTCTACTTAAATATTCTTAATGGACTCTTGCCTTGAAATTATTTGTCTTCTGATTTAATTATATAGAATAAATACAAAATAAAAAAAGATTGCATCAAAGCATAGGTTATTGAGGTTGCTTTGGAAGAAAATACTTAAATGCAAGCAATACATTTCTTTTCAAAGTAGCATTTAAAAATTTCAGACTTCAGCGGCGGTTGTGATTGGTTTGAGTTTGTTAACTGCCTGGAGCGTTATTTTAAGAAAGCAGAAGCACCGTCATTTGCACACTCCTTACGGGTTCCACACCTTAACCTGACCTTTTAGCTCCAGTTTTTCAAAAGAAGTGGAGGCAACATGAAGAATCATTTGCTTTTCTGGGGAGTCCTGGCCATTTTTGTTAAAGCTGTTCTTGTGACAGGTATGTGGTATTTAGAAAATGAACCTAGATAAAAGGAAAAATACAGTACAGATCTGTCATTGAGCTTTGAGCATTTATGTCTGTGCTTCGCTTGACCAGCTAGCCAGCCGTGTTTTTCTAACATGTCTTTTCTTTCTTTTCTTTTTTTTTTTTCCCTTTTTCTAACATGTCTTAATTCTTGTATGGATGGTAATCTTTACACAGACATGACCCACTGTGGTTCTTTTTTCTCTTGTTTGTCTTCTACATCCTGGAGAATAAGGAAATAGATATTTCTGAATAACTGTAGATAGCTACACTTCTAAGTCACCATTTAGAGTCTTGGAAGTCAGAAATCTTTCCCTTCAGTCTCTAAATTAATATTCTGGAGAAATGAAGTAATAGTTACTGTAGATATGATATATAATGCATTGCGATTTTATTTCACCAGAGAGGCTGGCATTAATTCAAACAGTTTTCTTGGATCAGAGCCCACAGATTTATTATGACCCTTTAACAATGCTTAATGTTATATAGGTTGTCTATAACTTGATTGCTGAACTTTGGTTATTTTGTGTGTGGATCTTTCAAACTACAGAAAATAGTATACATCCTGAATATAGAAGTACAGTATTAAATAATTTTTATTTAGAAGGGCACATAAATTGTAAATTTATAATACTCACTGGATTTATTATTTCAAGAAAAAACATGCTAGAAAATGTAGTCAAGAATAGTCATTGTGTCTATATTTCATACTAACTTAGCATAAAGAGTCACAACTCTCTAATAAGATTTTTTAAATATTATTAATAAAAAATAAATACATACATAAACATACTTGCTATAAACATATTGTATGTATATAAACATTTGTTAGGAGCTCTGGTAGCATAGTGCCTAAGGCACTTGACTGCTAACCAGAAGGCTAGCGGTTCAAACCCATCAGCCACTCCTTGGAAGGAAGGTTGGGCAATCTACTTCCGTAGTGATACTGCCTCAGAAACCCAAGGAGGGGTCGCTATGAGTCGGGTCCGACTCGATGGCACATAACAACAATAAAAACACATGTACTTTATAGTCACATCATTTACTTAACTATTAATCTAAGATTTTGGTGGGCACTATATGCTTATTTGTGTTCTATTGACAAAAACATTTAAGAGTTATGGATACAGGAGTAGGAAAGGGGACGCACTGACATAGTGGATGCGACAATGGACTCAAGCATGACAATGATTGGGAGGATGGTTCAGGACCTGGAAGTGTTTCATTCTGCTGTACCTAAGGTCACTATGAGTTGGAACTGACTACACAGCACCTAACAATAATAACTGCATTCAGAATGTTAATAAATGTTATATCATTATCTTGAATTGACTTCATGTTTCTTCTCCACTACCATACAGACTTTCGCCAGAAGATTTATTAAGAACTTATGAATAATGGCAAAATAATGCATAATAAAGTACTTTGAACAATTATAAGTACAACATCAGTGGTTTTAAAATGTTTTTGTAATAGCTATCATCATTAAGACCAAAACCCTGCAATTAGGTACTCTTTGCTCTCGGAATCATCTCAGCAATAATTGCACTTTCAGTTACAAAAACTTTTTCTATCCTATTTAATCTTTCTAACTTGAATACAAGTGCTAAATCTTTGTTTTATTAGTTGAGGCTTGATGAGGGAAATTTTCAAAAGTCATTTGGCTAAAATTTATAAGAATAAAAAAAGATACTTAACATCAATAATTGTTTAATCAGTACTATTAAAACAAAGCTATGATTAACTTTCTAAATTATCAAAGTATTAACTGATCTAAATCAGATAATAAGAAATTTTCTTTGTTTATTCTTTGAAACATTTACCAGATCCTTTTTCTAAGACTCACATTCAACAATAAAAAGATTAAACACTCAAAGTAAGGGTTTAATGGTCATCTGCATATTTATTCACTTATTCATATTTTCTATATATAAACATATTAAATAGACCATGCTCCTCACAATATTTTCTTTTGCAAATCTATAAGACTTTACATCTATACGATAATTTTTAAACATATTAAATAATTATTTAAAAATAATTCTTATCCTAAGAATTATTAATAAAAATATATTACTTATTTTTTATTTGATTGAACCATTATACCATGATAACCTGATTAGTATTGTGAAAAAGAGGAATATAATTCAGTTTAGGAAAATTGTGGTGGAGACTATTTAAATTTTATAAAATAAGGTTATCTTGGAGGCAAACAAGCCTGTTCTTAGCTCTTATGCAATTTAAGAAAATAATTATAAATAGCAGTTGAATAAGGATGTGACATTTGAAGCTGGGTTTATAAAGGCTAATGTTATTTTTGTTTGCTTTTTAATAAATTGCTTTGGTCTGAGAGAAATCCAATGTATATTTCGGTTTTCTCTCTCACTCTGACATTTGTCAGTGATTTTTATAAGGCTGTGTTACTCAGAAGCTACAGCTCTATTAGAAGTATTGGTGAAAACCAGAATTGTCTCAGCCTGGGTTTCCATATCAGGCAGTGTTTCACTGCTATTCATAAGACTATTCATAGAATAGATTAAGGAAAAACAAAAAAAAAAGAAAAGAAAATTCCTCTTAGAGTACATTTGGATTTCTTTTACTATGATGTAAAAATGAAGTTTCTACTTTATTTTTTTATGGTGTGAAATACATGTAACAAGATGTTGGCCATTTCAACCATTTTTATATGTACAATTCAGTGACATTATTTATGTTCTCCATGCTGTGCAACCATCTTCCTGTCTATTTCCAAAATTTTCAATCCCCTTAGTAGGAATTCAGTTCCCCTTAAGAAATGCCTCCCCATTTTCCCCTCCTGCCACCAGCCTCTAGTAATCACCAATGAACTTTTGGTTTCTATGCATTTGCAATTCCTCTTTTAGCTAGGAAAGAGAACACAAGGAGAAAGCTGAGATTGACCAATCTCATAACTTTCTTTCTCTGAAGGCAAGAAAGGTAGATGAATACAAAGTATATAAAGTTTTATTTCTCTTTCTTCTTAATATGTTTTACCTTTTCAAGCTGAAGACAAAGATGAAGGCACTGTTCTTGTTGACAACAAATGTAAGTGTGCCCGGGTTACTTCCAGAATCATCCGTTCTGAAGAAGATCCTAGCCAGGATATTGTGGAAAGAAACATCCGAATTATGTATGTGACATTCCATATTTCTTTTTTCCCATGTTGTAAGCAGAGATACTTTCTTATATTAAGCACTGAATGTGATACCTGTGTCTTTCTTACCTTTATGGAGTATTGTGTGTTACCTGATGTTGAATCAGGTTAGTGGGCATGAGCCAATTTTATAGAAGTTGGAGAGGGGCAGGAATAGAGGTTTCAAGACTAGGGGCTCTGAGGCATCTCAAACCAGTCAGCCAGGTCAGATCATAACTGAAAGTTCTGATCTAGTCATCAACATGGCCTATTTATATGGAGTTATTTAATTTTGAGTCAGAATTCTCAGTTGCCCTTGATCAGTTCAAAATGAAACCTAAGATAACGCTAAAAGTATTATTTTATACCACATATGGGCTTCTGAGTATTGTATACTGTACTTAAATGTCTGCATAAAAATAAGGTAGACTGATCAAATTGACTAATTTCATTCAAGCTTCACTTTTAGATTGAACTTCAGATATTCATTTCATTTCACACATAAACCAGAGTTACAGGCTATATGATTCTTATTCAATGTTAACAATACTTGAGAAGTGAATTTTCTGTTGTATCTAATTAGTAATGTTTTCCTATGAACCACTTTTACCATGAATAGATTACTTCCAGTCAAGTACTTCTAGCAGAAAAAGAGCATAGCATTCAATCCCCTTTCATCAATAGAAGAAGTATGTGCTTAAGAATTTTGTTTTAAGTCCTTACTGGGTCACTTAATAGCTGTGTGCTCTTGTATGCATACATCTTACTCATTCTACACTTCAGCTTTCTCATTTTTAAACAGGGGAAAAATAGTGTCTACCTCAGGATTATTGTGAAGATGAATTGAGATTATCTATTCCTTTGAGACTTTGGCATAGTCCCTGGCAAAAAAACAAAACAAAACAAAAACTCAAAGCCAGTGCCATTGAGTCAATTCCAATTATAGTGACCTCCACAGGGTTTACGAGCCTGTAAATATTTATGGAAGCAGACTGCCAGACCTTTCTCTCGTTGAGCCGCTGGAGGGTTCAAACCAATGACCTTTTGGTTAGCAGCCCAATGCTTTAACCACAGTGCCACCAGAGCTCCTTAGTCATCTAAGTATTGACTATTCTTTATTCACCTAACCTATGTGCCTGTAGCCTATCATACATCACTGCTCTGCTTAAAACCGCTTCAAGAGTGTTCCCAACATTGTTCTTAGGGTAAATTACAAGTGCTTCAACCGAAACAACAAGGCTCAGAAACAGCAGCCCTCAAGCTCGCCCACTGCCACATTTCTTTCACTTTATGTTTGAAAGTCTAGTGATATTGTAATACCTTTAACTCCTCCAACTCACAGCACTCTCTTCTTCTTCCACTTTTATACGTGGTAGTCCTTCTGCCCTCCCCTCTTAGCTTGGTTAACTCCTGCTCAACCTACTTGCCCTAATTTAGACATCACTTCCTCTAGTCAGTTTTCTTGACTGTTTGGCCTTTGACTCCACTTAGCTCCCTGTTGTTGGCTGCCACTGGGTGGCCCCTGACTTAATTAGTTGATAAGCACTATCTAATTTTTCATGGGATTATTACAAATCAAAAGATTTTGATTCTAGTTTCAGCTTTGCTGCTTATTAGTGTGAACTTGGATAGGTCACCTAGTGTCTCTGATTTCTAATTTTAGCCTCTCTAGAATAATTATACATGCCACCACACATCCAGCTAGGTACTGAGAATACATCAATGAAAAGATGTTTTTGCCTCAGGAAATGTATACTCTGGGGAAAAATCAATCTGCAGACAAACTTTGACATGACATTTATTGTAGACCCCAGGTACAGCCAGTTTTGCATCAGCTCCATGGTCAGTTGGGGATCAGCATGTCGTGATGCACAGGGTTTTCATGGCCTGAGGTTTGGAAGTAGGTCTCCAGACCTTTCTTGCAGTCAGGCTTACCTCGTAGCTCTGCAGAAACTTATTTAGCACCACTGCAACATGCAAGTGTTCACTGAGGGATTGGTGGTGGCTTCACACAGAGTGTATCACTGGGAGTTGAACTTCATTCTCCTGCATGAAAGGTGAGAATTCTACCACTGGACCAACACTGCCCTTAGTCCTCTGTTACAGACAGAATGATTTGAGAAGCATACTACCTGGAGGGATGGCATCCATGACATCAGCACCTAAACAATGCTGAAGAGGAGTGTCTGTCTTATGTTTAAATCCCCAAGGGCAAAAATTTTAAACGATCCTCCAAGATTCTCCTATTCATCCTTTTCTTCTATGATGTGATACTTTTTATGATATTATATTATTTATTGAAATCAGATAATTCATCCTTTGTGTCACTTTACATGATGTAAATTGATGCTTCCTTGTCTTATTTCTCAAAATTCTATTACCATTGAATTTAACATCTGCTGCTGTGTCATTATGGCATCGTTCCTGACTCCATCACTTGATTTTGGGAAAGTTACTTAACTAATTTGAACCTGCTTCCCAAAACAGTTAAAAGGATATATATGTGAAAAAGTGTGTATGTGTGTGTGCACACACGTGCATATATGTGAACCATTCCTATGGCAAAATTGTATTTACCATATAAGCTATTATGTGAATATACTCCTATATGCACTTTATAGGGCTGTGAGGATTAAATATGAAAATGTATTAAAGCATCTAGAACCATGTTTGTCTCGCCAAAACCAAAAAACACAACTCACTGCTGTGAAGTCGATTCTGACTCCTAGTGCCTCAGAGTTTTTACAATCTGATAAGGAATAAATTAATTCATTCAATAAATGTTTATTGAGTGCTAATGAATGCTAAACACTGAAGGTTAGAGTTGAGGATACAGTAATTTCTATAAAACACAGCCTGTGTCTTCAGGGAATTCATACTGCAGTAGAAACGATTGTGAGGGTGGAGCAGAACCGGGAATGGCTTCGTTCTGTTGTACATAGGGGTCTCTCTGAGTCAGAACTGACTTGACGGCACCTAACAACAATAACAACAACAGGGAAACACTGTGGGTTTTAAGCAGAGGAGGAAATTAGGTTTGTATTTTAGAAAGGCCATTTTGGCTATAATGCGATTAATGCACTAGAAGGGTCAGAGAGAGAGGAGTCAGAGATGATTTCCAGGTTTGGGCTGGATACCTGTGTGGTTGATGTTGCTACATAGTGAGTTAGGAAACACAACTTTTGTTTCTTTCTTTTGGTAGGCATGGGTGGATATGGGGAGAAATGCTATTATAAATGAAAGAATTTAAATCACCTTAATAGGTTGATAAGCACTAATTTTTCATGGGCTATTACCAAATCAAGAGATCTTGATTCTAGTTTCAGCTTTGCTGCTTATTAGTTGTGTGAATTTGGATAGGTCACCTAGTCTCTCTGATTTCTAATTTTAGCCTCTCTAGAGTAATATTGAACATATTATACATACCACCACACATCCAGCGAAGCACTGAGACTACATCAGTGAAAAGATGTTTTTGCCTCAGGAAATATATACTCTAGGGAAAAATCAATCTGCAGACAAGAAACTTTGACATGGCATTTATTGTAATAAAGATACATAAACATCAATGAAACTACAGAGGAAAGAGTTTATTGGTGAGGTCAAGGCAATCACAGATGTAAAACTTGACCTGATTCTTAAAGGAAAAGTAGGGATTAGCCAAGTAAGCAAAGAAAATTGACAGAAGAGTTGTTGTGAGGATTATTTTGAATGATAAATGTTTAAAATATGGCAAATTATCATAAAAATATGAGTAATAGTGTTACTGTAGAGTGTTTATAGGGTGCTAACATAAAGGTCAGAGATTCAAACCCACCAGCTGTTCTGTGGGAGGAAGATGAGGCAATCTACTTCTGTAAAGATATATAGCCTTGAAAGCCTAGTGGGGGTTGCTCTGAGTTGGAATTGACTTGATGGCAGTGATTATTATTATTATTATTTTGTAACATAAAGGAGACCTAGTTGTACAAGTGGTTGAGTGCTCAGCTGCTAACTGAAAGGTCGGTGGTTCAAATCCACCAGGCCCCCTGCAGGAGAAAGATGTAGCAGTCTGCTTCTATAAAGATTTTACAGCCTTCGAAACCCATTGAGGCAGTTCTACTCTGTCCTATAGGGTCACAATGAGTTGGAATCTACTCAATGGCAATGTGTTTAATGTAATGGTAATTTGTTTTAATGAAACATTAAATTCTGTTCTAGTGACATAGATATTAACAAAGCTATTGCTACTTACTAGGTCAATTATTTTACTTTTCTTTTTTTCTAGTGTTCCTCTGAACAACAGGGAGAATATCTCTGATCCCAACTCACCACTGAGGACCAAATTTGTGTACCATTTGTCTGACCTGTAAGAAATTTCCCTTCATAGCAATATAGACGTGGAAGTTAATAACTTTTGATTAACCTTGTTATTAAAAATATTTTTGAAAGTATGTTTGTGTATCAACATTAGAAATATAATTAGAACTTTTAAATAATTCATTCTTATTTTAATTATTCGGTATCATAAATTCATAAATCTTTATCACAGATAGAAATGATCTAAATTTATTCTAAAGAAGAAGTCATTCTTATTACTACAAGAAGGGCCAATTTGTCTTAATAGTTCAGTAAGTGGATTTCAGACACATGAATATGAAGATATTTCTTTGGCAACTATACAAACCAACAGCTTTTTTTTTTTTTTTTTTTTTTAATTTTGCCTTCCTTGTCACTCTAAATTTAATCCATGTATACAGTTATGAATAAACCATAATAAAAGTTGCTGTGTGTATAGATAAAACAACATCATATTACTAGTTATATTGCTTACTTGGTAGCTAAGTGTTATATATTAAAGGTGGAAAGATTTTATAAACGATTCCTTATTGTAGAGCTGCTGAGATTTGAAAGGAGTCACTTTATCAGTTGTAAGGTCAGATCTGGAAGAATTAATTCATTTTAGATAGAAATGTGTAGTCACTCAGATTTTGAAACAGTGTTTGATGGGGAGTGTCTAATGCAGACACTTGTTTTTCAGCTGTAAGAAATGTGATCCCGTGGAAGTGGAGCTGGACAATCAGGTGGTTATTGCCACTCAGAGCAATATCTGTGATGAAGACAGTGAGACCTGCTATACTTATGACAGAAACAAGTGCTACACTAATACGGTCCCACTGACCTATGGTGGGAAGACCAAAATGGTGACAACGGCCCTGACACCGGACTCTTGCTATCCTGATTAGTTGAGTGACTGCTGACTACACAGCTCCTGTGTTGAAAGGCTCTCCATTTCAATCCAGAAAGTTAATATATTTTCTACCAAGGAAATTAAAATCATGATGTTTTTGATAATATAAAACTAACTTTTCCCCAAAAACAATTGACATAGTAACATCGTTGTTACATTTATTGGATAGTATCTTCTCAATAGTATGTTCACATTAAGTGTTTACATCTCTCACTTATCAAGCTTGCCTGAAGGGAGTTTACCTCCTTAAGAATGCAATTTCTACCATTTAAGAAAATAGACAAGGGAAGAAAATAAAACTCAAAGAGTGAAAATAAGGAGTCATAATTAGATTTTGTCTTTTTTTTTTTTTTGTCTTTGACTTGGAGAGCCATTGCTTTTACACATTCTTTAATCTTTTAAAAAAGTATGACTGTGTAGAGAAAATTTGTGTATAAACATAGATTAATCTATGTCTTCTTTAGAAAGATAATAACTGGAGAACATATTTGGAATTATTTATGAAAAATAATTTAAGATTAGAGGTTTAATACTTATGAAACCAATTAGCAGAAATTGACATCATTAAATGTATAATTGAAAAATATATTGTGATGTAACATAGACTTGGCAGCAGGTGATCAGATTTTTCTTTTTTTGGTAAAAATTTCATTTTGAAAATCAGGTTCATATGAGAAAAATCACCCATGTTGTAACTGAATCTAATGACGTCTGTATTCCAAAATATGTATTCTCTAGCACACTTAGATCAATTAAATAGATTCATAAGCATATACCTGTGTGAAATGATTTATTGGAAAAAAGTTTGGTTAACATTCTTCTATGTAAGTTAAAATATAATTTATTACTGATGAGCAGTTTAGAGTATATACAAGGACATATTTGGGGTAGATTTGTCATTTTAGACCTAAAGTTAAATGGAGAAGCAAAGTCTTTCCTGATCAACACAGTGTGTGTCACGGCAGGTAATTTCTTCATGGCAGACATCAAGTCCAATTGACATACATGTCTGTGGAAAGTAAATGCTAACTCTGGCTATAAAGTAGAAAGTAAAACTCAGCTTCTTGAGGCATTGTTCTCTGTTTTCCTTTTTTAAAATAGTGATAGTCATTTTTAATAACTTCCACTGTGCTTATATCAATGAATTCAGTATTTCTTGAGGAATAATCATAGGACATTCTGGGGCTTCAGTAAGAATTGTGACTTAGATGTACCAAAGATATCCATTTTTGAATGATCTTCAGTCTAGCACATAGTTTTGACCACGTCTTTCACTTCCTCTTGATCAGCAAATGTTTATTAAATATTTACATGTACAAGGAACTGTGCTTGGTTCTTTGGTGATTAAGCTGTCTAATAAGAAAGTCACTGTCACCCCTCACTCCTGTAACTCTTCTTCTTCAGGAGGCCTACCCAACCACTTTTAAAAAAACTGCAAACCTTATCCCCGAATCTTGTTTTATTACCCCCCTCCACATACCTATCACCCTCTAGCAGACTATTTAGTTTACTTATCCCATTTATGATCTGTCACCCCTACTACAATGTAACCTCCGCAAGGGCAGACATCTTTATTTTGTCTACTGATGTATTAATCCCGAGCACTGAGAACAAGGGCTGGCACATAATCAAAACCAGTTGCTGTCAAGTTGACTCTGACTCATGGCAAACCTACTGCGTTCCATAGGGTTTTCAATGGCTGAGTTTTCAGAGGTAGATGACCAGCTCTTTCTTCTGAGGCACTTGTGGCCTGACTCAAACCACCTTCCTTTGGTTAACAGTGTTAACTATTCACACCACCCAGGGACTCCACCTGGCACACAGAGGCACCAAATAATTATTTGTTGACCAAATTAATACAATGAGATAGATGTATATATGTTGTTGTTGTTATGTGCCGTTGAGTTGGACCCGACTCATAGCGACCCCTCCTTGGGTTTCTGAGGCAGTATCACTATGGAAGTAGACTGCCCAACCTTTCTTCCGAGGACTGGCTGGTGAGTTTGAACCACCAGCCTTCTGGTTAGCAGTCAAGTGCATTAGGCACCACACTACCAGAGCTCCTAGATATACACATAAGTAATTACAATTATTTGGTAGAATTTGTTAAAGGCAAAGAAAGTTACAAAATGTTATGAGAATTTATGGGAAATTGCTTCTGAACAGAATTCTCTCCTCTCTTTTCATCTTTGCCTTAGTTTCTCTCTGCTTCCCAAAGAGAAAATTTAGTTTTTGTGTTACAGATTCTTGAATGGAAGCTCCCTATTCCTGCATTATTGTCTCTTTATATCTAGGTGGAAGAGGACTGAAAAATCATAGGCATGCAGGTCTTTTCTGAGAGGTTTGCTTAAATTCTGAGATCATATTAATAATAATAATTAAAAATAAGCCAAACCAGTTGTTACTGAGTGGATTCCAACTCATAGTGACCCCATGTGTTACAGAGTAGAACTGGGCTCTGAAGTGCTTTCTTGGCTGTAATCGTTACAGAAGCAGGTTGCCAAGGCTTTCTTCTGTAGTTACTGGATGGGTTTGAACCACCAACCTTGAAGATAGTGGTCAACTGCAAACCATGTTCACCCCCCTGGGACATAATAACCTAGTTGCCATCAAGTCCAATCTGACTCATAGCAACCTCATGTGTTTCAGATAGAACTGTGCTCCATGGGGTTTTCGGGGCTTTGACCTTTCAGAAGTAGACAGCTAGACATTTCTTTCAAGGTGCCCCTATGGGGGAATGCAAACTGCCAACCTTTTGGTTTAATAGTCCAGCACTTAATTGTTTATGTCACCCAAGAACTCCTTTTATCAAGAATAATAAAATTATAGTACAGTCAGCACTTACTAAGCATTTACTATGTGGCATAGTGCCTAAGGTATTTGACTGCTAACCAGAAGGCTGGCAGTTCAAACCCACCAGCCACTCCTTGGAAGGAAAATTGGGCAATCTACTTCCGTAGAGATACCGCCTTGGCAAACCCAAGGAGGGGTCACTATGAGTTGCAATTGACTCCACAGCATTGAGTTATTATTTTTTTTCAGGCACCAATATAAGTAGTTTTATAAATATTCATTTAATATAAATCCAGAGTAGCTGATAGCTCTTAAGTGAAGTTGTGAAGATAATTGTCACCTTCCAGTTTCTTTCTTTCAGACATTTGCTTTTATTATTGGAGAATTTAGCAGAGATACAATAGGCATCAAGGAATATGGTAGAATACCCTGGAAGCCATGAAAGCGGGCCTCTGAGATGTCTGCAGGGAGTGTAATTGACCCATGGCTGTGATAACCAACATCACGTTTATGTGAAGTCACGATTCCCATGAGCTTCTCCCAGCCAACAGTGTGGCAGAATGACTAGGACAGGTCTGTTTTTAGAGACACAGGACTCCTTTAATGGGTGATTGGCTTGAGGACTTCCCATTGGCTTTGCTGAAAATGTCTTACTACAGCACTACCATCTGACTGGGAGCTCTGGTAGCATTGTGCCTCAGGCACTTGACTGCTAACCAGAAGGCTGGCGGTTCAAACCCACCAGCCACTCCACGGAAGGAAGGTTGGGCACTCTACTTCCATGGAGATACTGCCTTGGGAACCCAAGGAGGGGTCACTATGAGTCAAGTCTGACTTGATGGCACATAGCAACAACACAACCATCTGACATGACCTCCCAACCTTCCTTCCCTGACTTCCAGGCAGGGTTCAGACCAGCAACACAGTCTCATGGCTTCCCCAGCCTCTTTCAGCTCCCACTCCATTTTCCCTCACAGGTGATTTCCCTAATAAATCTCTTGCACATCTTATCTCGTCTTGGTTTATGCTTCTGGAGAAACTGAATTAACACATCTGCCAGTTATATTCTATCTGATCTAATGATAATATGGTAATTGGAACACTTCTCACATGCCAGGTGATTTATGTCATCTTGTTTAATCTGTTAGTAACTCTTTGGGTATTATTGTTGTTGTTGTTTGTTGTTATTTGCCGTCGAGTTGGCCCCGACTCATAGTGACCCCTCTTTGGGTATTATACCATATTATAAATGAGAAAACCAACTCAGTGAGTAATTGGCAACTTGACTGATGCCCTCCTGTAGCCAATGGCAATGAGAATTCTTAATCATTCTGCTAGAACCTTAACATCTATCAATAGAGGATCTTTGACAATCATTTATGCCCACTTTAATATTTTCTTACAGCCCATATGGCACTTTTAGATTAGTATGGCCAATTTATTGGTGTCATAAATCTACCATTTTTACACAATTTTTGTCCCTTTTAAATTTGGTTTAAATGGATGACAAATGAACAAACAAATAGGCCTATGTGGACAGCACTGGGGAGAATGTTTCCTTCTTCGTAGTTCTTGGCAAGTTTTCCATTTGCTGACTTAAGCATACTTGATACCAGCCAGAGAAGATGCATGTGAGTTAGTCATAAAGTAATGCTTCTTTGTGCCAGGCCTTTAGAAAACAGTAGGGTCAAACCAAACATTCAGTTTTTATGATATGACTATTGTCATTCTCTCTCTTTATTTTAAAGCATTTATTTTTGTTATTGTTGAGAATGTACATACCAGATCATACACCAATTCAGGACTCTGTGTTCAGTGACATTGGTTACATTCTTCAAGTTGTGCAATCTTTTTCACCTTGTTTTTCTGAGTTGTTCATCCTCCTTTAACATAAACTCCCTGCCCCTTGAGATTCCTATCAAATCGTCCATGTTGTTGTCAGATTGATCCCATAATGGTAGCTCTCAAAAGAGCAGAATGCTCAAAGCAGACATAGCCTTTTTCTTTCAAATTTTATTTTGTTGTTGAGAATACATACAGCAAAATACACACCAATTCAACTGTTTCTACACATACCATTCAGTGACATTGGTCACATTCTCTGAGTTCTGCAACCATTCTGCTCCTCCTTTTTCTGAGTTGTTCTTTCCCCATTTACATAAAGTCACTGCCCCGTAAGTGTCCTATGTAGTCTTTCAAGTTGCTCTTGTTGATTTGACCCCATGTAGGTAGATCTTTAAAAAGCATAATATTGAAGGCAGGTATTTTTCACTAGTTAAACGAACTTATTGTTAGGCTTTTTATTTACATTTTAAAGATTCTCTCAGGGCAATAGTTTCAGGGGTTCATCCAGTCCCATGGCTCTAGAAAGTCTGGATTCCATAAGTATTTGAAACTGTGTTCTGTATTCCCTCCATTTGAACAGGATTATTCTATGGAATCTTTGAACAGTATGTCCAGTAATGGTAGCCAGGCACCATTCAGTTCTTCTGGTCTCATGGCAAAGGAGGCAGTTGTTCATGGAGGCAATTAGCCACACAATTCCATATCCTTCTCCTGATTCCCCTTCTTCTTCTGTTGCTCCAGGTGAATAGAGACAAATTGTTGTGCCTTGGATGACTGCTTGCACAGCTTTTTGTTTTTAAAAGTGAATTATATTGAAATATAATTTATGTACAGTGAAATACACAAAACTAAAGTGACATGAGTCGATGCATTTTCTTTTTTTTGGCAGTAATCCCTCCCCCCTCCCACCTCTGGCAACCAACAAAGAAAGTTTCCCTCCACATATAATCCTTTCCTTGACCCTCCACAACAACGAACTAATACTATATTTGTCCTTCTGTGATTGACTTATTTCACTCAGCATAATGTCCTCTGAGTTCATCCATATTATACAGTGTTTTGCAGACTCTACATTGTTCTTTAGTGCTACATAGCATTCCATTATGTGTATGTACCATAGTTTGGTCATCCACTCTTCTGCTGATGGGTACATAGGTTGTTTCCATCTTTTTGCTATTGTAAATAGTGCTGTGATGAACCTGAGTGTGCATATATTTGTTCCTATCCTGGCTTTCACCTCTCTAGCATATATACCCAGTAATGG
>NW_006921685.1:5930557-5936176 GCF_000298275.1 Orycteropus afer afer | reverse complement strand
CAATCTACTTCCGTAGTGATGCTGCCTTGGAAACCCAAGGAGGGGTCGCTATGAGTCGGGTCCGACTCGACAGCACATGACAACAACAACAGCAACAACAACAACAACAATGGGATTGTTGGGTCAAATGGTATCTCTCATTTCAGCTTTCTAAAGAATCACCATACTGCTTTCCACAGTGTTTGTATCACTTCACAGTCCCACCAGCAGTGTATGAGAGTCCCAATCTCTCCACATCCCTGCCAGCATTTGTTATTTTCTGTCTTGTTGAACCTTGTCATCAGTGCTGGGGTAAGACAGTATTTCATTTTTGTTTTGATTTACATGCAAAGCTTTTAAGACACGAGGCACTATACAGTAAACTAGGCAGTAGAACATAAGCACTAGACATGTTATTATACCAATTAACTGAGATATCCCATGAAACTGTGACCCTAAACCTCCAAATCAAGGAAACAAAACCTCCCAACTATGAAACTCAACTTCCAAACTAAAAACCCAGGAATAGCCTCAGCAAGTACTCTTTTCTTTCCATCATTGTTGTAAATATATTTGTCACACAACTTTTGCCAGTTCAACTTTTTACAGGTATTCAACTTATTGACAGCAATTACAATAATCAACTGTGCAAATCTACTCTTAATCAATGTGATATTTTCCATCACCATTGGTCCCTCTTTTCCCTCTCCCTTCTGTCTTTGGTAATCACTAATAAACTTTGGCTCTATACATTTGCATTTTCTTGTCTTTTTATTAAAGTGAGATCACAAATATTTGTCCTTTTGTGATTGACATATTTCACTTGCATAGTAGGCGTGGCACTGCTAACCAGAAGGATGGCAGTTGAAACCCACCAGCCACTCCTCGGAAAGAAGGTTGGGAAATCTACTTCTGTAGAGATACTGCCTCAGAAACACAAGGAGGGCTTGCTATGTGTCGGATTCAACACCATGGCAATGAGTTTTAATGTTTCAAGCTCTATCCATATTGTAGCATGTATCAAGTCTTCATTTTTCCTTTTGGCTGAGTAATATTCCATCGTATGCATGTACCACATTTTGTTTATCCATTCATCTGTTGATATAAGGATTTTGGTTGTTTCTACTTTTTGGCTATTATGAATATTATGAACATTGGTGTACAAGCCACTGTTTGAGTCATTGCTTTCAAGTCTTTTGGGTATACACCTAAGAGTGGAATTGCTGTTCTCAAACCCACCAGCCACTCCTGGGAAGGAAGGTTGGGCAATCTACTTCCATAGTGATGCCGCCAGAAACCCAAGGAGGGGTTCTATTAATCGGGTGACTGGAGGACACATAACAAAAACAACAAGGTGGTTCTATTTTTAGTTTTTGGAGGAATTACCACATTGTTTTCCACAAAAGCTGTACCATTTTGCATTCCTACCAGCAATGGATAAAGGTTGCAATTTCCTCACATCCTCACCAACATTTGTTTCTTTTCTTTCTTTCTTTTTCTTAATCTTAGCCATCCTAAACCAAAACCAAACACACTGCCATTGAATTGGATCCGACTCATAGTGACCCTTGCTTTAGCGGTATCACTACAGAAGTAGATTGCCCAATCTTCTGGGTTTAAACCACCAGCCTTCTGGTTAGCAGTCAAATGCCTTAGGTACTATGCCACCAGAGCTCCCTAGTCATACTTGTTGTTGTTGTTATTTGCCGTTGAGTCGGACGGACTCATAGCGACCACTCCTTGGGTTTCCGAGGCAGTATCGCTACAGATGTAGATTCCCCAACCTTCCTTCTGAGGAGTGGCTGGTCATCCTAGTGGGAGTGAAATGGTATCTCATTGTGGTTTTGATTTGCATCTCTTTGATGGCAAATGAAATTGAGCATCTTTCTTGTGTTTGGTGGCTATTTGAATGTCCTCTTTGGTGGAATGTCTATTCAAGTCTTTTGCCCATTTTACAATTGGTTTTTTGTCTTGTTGTCAAATTTGGTTATTAAATTCTTATTAAATATATGGTTTCTGAAGATGTTCTCTAAGTTGATATTGTTGCTATGTGCCTGCCGTTGAGTCAGACCTGATTCATAGTGACCGCTCCTTAGGTTTCCGAGGTGGTATTACTACAGAAGTAGATTGCCCAAACTTCTTTCCGAGGAGTGGCTGGTGGGTTTCAACCGCCAGCCTTCTGGTTAGCAGTCAAATGCCTTAGGCACTACGCTACCAGAGCTGCCTTCAATTTTTTGTAAAGTCTTTTGATGAACAAAATTTTTTAATTTTTATGAAGTCTCATTGATTTATTTTCTCTTTTGCTGTTCATGCTTTTGTTATATTAGATAATCTATTGTTAAAGCTATGGCCTACAACTTTTCTTCTAAGAATTTTGTTGTTTTAGTTTGCACATTTAGGTCCTTAATTCATTTTGAATTTATTTTTACGTATGGTGTGATGCATGGATCCTGTTTCATTTTTCTGCATGGGGTAATCCAATTTTCCCAACACTATTTATTGAAGAGACTCTTCTTTCCCCTTTGAATGGACTGAGCACCCTTATCAAAAATAAGCTGACTATAGATGTGTGGATTTATTTCTGGACTCTCAGTTCTGTTCCATTGATCTATGTGTATATTGTTATACTGATTACTTTAGCTGTATAATATGTTTTAATATCAGGAAGAGTATGTCATTCTATTTGTTCTTCTCATTCAACATTGCTTTAACTATTCTGGACCTCTTGTCTTTCCATATAAAATTGTGGACTGGTTTTTCCATTTCTGTAAAGAAGACTGTTAGAATTTTTATTGTAATTATGTTGAATCTACAGATGATTTTGAGTAGTATTGACTTGTTAACAATATCAAATCTTCCAATCAAAGAACACAGAACATCTTTCCATTTTTTAAAGTTGTCTTTAATCTCTGGAGGTGTAATGGGTAAGGCGTTTGTCTATTAACCAGAAGGTCAGTGGTTCAAACTCACCAGCTGCTCTGCAGGAGGAAGATGAGGTAATTTACTTCCATAAAGATTTACAGCCTTGGCAACCCAATGGGAATCACTGTGAGTTGGAATCAACATGATGGCAGTGGGTTTGGCTTGTTTTTTTAATCTCTTTCAGCAGTGTTTTATAATATTTATTGTATAAGTCCTTCATGTGCCTGGCTAGATTTACTCCTAGGTATGTCATTCGTTTAAATACTATTGTGAATGGAATTTTTTCCCTTATTTCCTTTTCATATTTCTCATTTCTGGTGTATAGAAACCCAACTGATTTTGGTTTGATGACCTTGTATCCTGCAACTTTGTCAAACTCCTCTGTACTTCTGCAGTAGCTCTAGATCTAGGATCATGCCATCTGCAAATAGAGATAATTTACTCCTTCTTTTCGAATCTGGATATTTTTGATGTTTTTCTTTTTTTGTTTGTTTTCTGCTCTGGCCAGGGCTTCTAATACGGTATCAAATAGAAGTGATGAGACCAGACACCCTTATCTCATTATTAATTTCAAAGGGAAAGCTGTTAGTCTTTTTCCATTAAGTATATGTTGGCTGTTGGTTTTTCACATATTTTCTAAATGATACTGAATTTCACTTACATTCTAAACTATTTTAGGGTTTTCATCAAGAAATTGTGCTGGATTTTATCAAAAGCTTTTTCTGCATCTGTAGAAAGGATCGTGTCATTCTTTTCCTTTTTTCTATTGATGTGGTATATTATGTTGATTAATTTTCTAATGTCAAACCATCCCTGCATTCTTGGAATAAGCCCCCTTGGTTAGTTATAGTGTATGCTTTGTTTAGTATGATGTTGAATTCTGTTTGCTATTATTTTGTTGAGGATATTTGTATCTGTATTCATAAGAGATATTGGCCTGTACTTTTATTTTCTTTTAGTCCTTTTTGTCTGATTTTGGTATCACAGTTATATTTGCTTGTTGTTGTTGTTGTTATGTGCCATCAAGTCGGCCCCGACTCATAGCGACCCCTCCTTGGGTTTCCGAGGCAGTATCACTACGGAAGTAGGATTGCCCAACCTTCCTTCCGAGGAGTGGCTGATGGGTTTGAACCGCCAGCCATCTGGTTAGCAGGCAAGTGTCTTAGCCACTATGCTACCAGAGCTCCCTTATATTTGCTACATAGAATGAATTAGTGTATAGTCCTTACTTCTCTATCTTTTGTAGGAGTTAAAACACTATTGGGGTCAATTCTTATTTTAATGTCTGGCAGAATTCCCCAGTGAAGCCATCTGATCCAGGATGTTTTTTGTTGGGAAGTTTTTGATCACCGACTCAATCTCTTCATTTGTTGTGTGTGAAGAGATTGTTGAGATTTTCTATTTCCTCTCGAGTCATTTGGGTAGGTTGTACACTTCTAAGAATTTTCCATTTCACCTGGGTTATCGAGTTTGTTGCCATGAGTTGTTCAGAATATTCTATCATAATTCTCTTTATTTCTACTGAGTCAGTTGTAATGTCCCCTCTTTCATTTTTTACTTTGGCTATTCACATCTTTGTCAGTCTAGCTAAAAGTTTGCCAATTGGAATGATCTTTTCAAAGAACCAACTTCTGGTTTTTATTGATTGTCTGATTGTTTTTCTGTTTCAATTGTATTTCTTTCTTCTCTGATTTTTATTTTCTTCCTTCTGGTAGGTTTAGGCTTAGTTTACTCTTTTCTTTCTAGTTCTTGGAATTGTTGAGTTAGGCTGTTGATTTGAGATTTATCTTCTTTTTTCATGTAGGCATTTATTGCTATAAATTCCCCTCTGAGTACTGCCTTTGCTGCATCCTTTATGTTTTGGTATGTTGGGCTTTCATTTTCATTTGACTTTAGGAAATTTATGATTTCTCCTTTGACCCATTGGTAGTTTAGTGATGTGCTATTTTATTTCCATATGTTTGTGTATTTTCCAGTATTTTGTTTCCTGTTACTGATTTCCAGCTCTACTTCATTATGGTTACAGAAAATACTTTGTATGATTTCAATCTTTTAAAGCTAATCAAGACTTGTTTTGTGACCTTAACATGTGGCTATCCTGGAGAATGACCCATGTGCACTGGAGTAGAGTATATATTTTGTTAAGACTATTGTTAGTTTTAATGGTTTTTTTTTTTGTTGTTGTTATGTGCCATTGAGTCAGACCTGACTCATAGACACCCCTCCATGGGTTTCCGAGGCAGTATCACTACGGAAGTAGATTGCCCCATCTTTACATAGCTTAATATTAAAAATGAACTATAATTATACTTCTGCAATCACAAGTGCACAGATGCCTGCACACTCATAAACAGATATGCATACACTCCTTGACCTGGGAGCAGTGGGATGTGACAATTACCCTTTAGTGGACTTTCCAGGTCTTGGCTTTGAGGTGGCAATGTGTTTAGTGGGGAAACCCAAGACTTACTTTTGAATTTGGACTCCATACTTAGTAGATAAATGACATTGGGCAAGTTAATTCAATCTAGGATCATTTCCTCATTTGAAAAATGGGAGTAAAATGATCTCACAGATTTTTTATGACAATAAGAGTCCATGCCATAATGTATGCATATACTCAGTACAGTTTCTCTAGCATTCAACAACACTCAGGAAAATGCAGTTGCTATTATCTGTTAATTATCTTTTGGCTCTTCTCTCAGCCCAGCCAAGAAA
>NW_006921685.1:5915489-5930391 GCF_000298275.1 Orycteropus afer afer | reverse complement strand
ACTTCCGTAGTGATACTGCCTCGGAAACCCAAGGAGGGGTCGCTATGAGTCGGGGCCGACTCGACGGCACATAACAACAACAACAACAACATATAGGTGTATATCAGTGATTCTCAGACTAGTGTGCTTCAGCATCACCTGGAGGAGTCCTTAAAACAGATTGCTAAATTCTACCACAGAGATGCTAATTAAGTAATTCTGGGGTGTAGCTGGTAAAATTTCACGCCTCACAAATTTCCAGGTGCTCTTGCTGTGGCACTTGCTTTAAAATTGTAAGCCTCTTTCGCCATCTACTGGCTAAAATAGGAAATACAATGACTGTGCATTTTACACACGTTTTGTTTAATCCTCACAATTGCCCTATGAAATGAAAACTATCTTCCTTCTAAAAATGATGAAACTGAGATGATAGGAGGTGAAGTAATATGCTCAAGTTTACAAGTAATATATGTAGAACTGGTAATTGGATCCCAGACTGACTGTCAGACTCCAAAGCCAATGCTGCCATTCTGTGTCACCTTGTTTAAAACACATTGTCATACCATTTTACCCAGTAATGCCACTTACAAGGAAATAATCAGAAACATGGAGAAACAGGAAAAAAGATATTTATCGCATCATTTATGATAGTGAAAATTCCTAAGAAAGTTTAAATGCATCATAAGGGAATCATGATATAACTACACTTCAGAATATTTTAGGAGCTCAGATGGAGCTGTGGTTATAGCTTTGGGCTGCTAACCAAAACGCCTGCAGTTAGAACCTACCAGCTGCTCCACAGGAGAAAGATGAGATGGTCGGCCTCCGTAAAGGTTTGTAGCCTTGGAAACCATAGGGGCAGTTCTACTCTGTCCTTTAGGGTCCCTATGAGTCAGAATTGATTTGATGACGGGCGTTTGGCTTTTGGTTTAGAATATTTCACAGACAACAAAAATGATGTTAAATACCTCTTTATAATTTTAGCTAAATGACCTATAAAATTTCCTACCATCAAGCCCCAACTAACAAACAAAGATTTAGCAAATGCATTCAAGTTATTGTTGTTGTTGTTGTTAAGTGCCGTTGAGTCGTTTCCGACTCATGGCGACCCCATGCACAGCAGAATGAAACACTGCCCGATCCCACGCCAGCCCCACAATCCCTGCTATACTTGAGCCCATCATCGCAGCCACCGTATCAATCCATCTCGTTGAAGGCCTCCCCCTCTTTCGTCGACCCTCCACCCTACCAAGCATGACATCCTTCTCCAGGGAATGGTCCCTTCTTACAACATGACCAAAATAGGTGAGATGAAGTCTCGCCATTCTTGCTTCCAAGGAGCATTCTGGCTGCACTTCCTCCAGGACAGATCTGTTAGTTCTTTTAGCAGTCCATGGTACTTTTCAGCATTCTCCGCCAGCACCACAACTCAAAAGCATCAACTCTTCTTCGGTCTTCCTTATTCATTGTCCAGCTCTCACATGCATACCAGGCGATTGGAAATATCATGGCTTGTGTCAGGCGCACCTTAGTCCTCAAGGAGATATCCTTGCTCCTCAGCACTTGAAACAGTTCCTTCGCAGTTGACTTTCCCAATGCTACATGTCGTCTAATGTCCTGACTGCTGCTTCCATTGGCATCGACTGTAGAACCAAGCAACGTGAATTCCTTGACAACCTCAATCTTCTCTCCATTTATTCAAGTTATTAAGTATTTTAATTTTATGAAAATTGCCTATTTATTGTGAAGATGAAAATGGAGAAAATTGTATGAAAGAATGACTTTAAGAATCTTTCTGCCTCCCACCCCAAAGACTTGAGGTATATAGACTAAAATGTTAACATTCTATACTGAGTGTGTATTTTTTAACTAGAAAAATACTATTTTTGTTTTTTTTTAAAGAAAGAGTAACTAGGCCTTTTAAGCTTCTGACGCACTTCTTTACAGTCTTCTTTGGGAAATTTTAAATTTCTATCTATTTACAAAGTGCATTTAAAGAGAAAGTGACAATTTTTGATTGTCTAATCTGCTTTCAGAATGGAGCCACTGCTGTAAAAGATTCATAAGAATAAAAACTGGGTTTCATTCTTTAGAAGTTTTCCCTCTCCTACAGGCAAGACTAAGGCAGGGAAAATTAGCATAAGATATAAGACTAGGTGTGATTAAATGTAAAATTAAATGTGGCCTTCAGGGAAGCTGGGATTGTGAGGGCTGAGTAATCTTGAAGTAATAGAGTAGGGCCTTCACTGCTGGAGAGGAGAACCTTCTAGAACTGTAAGAGCTAGGCAAAGAGCCAAGAATAAGCTTAACATAAATGTAGGAAGAGGGGCAGGATCAGACTTCTCCTCTTTCTCTTTGTGTTTTCTATCCAGGCTTACACGCTTCATTTACAACCATTGCCTCCGATTGGTGATATCCAGTCTTTTTCCAGTGGTCAAGACTGTCTTATTCCTTGATTAGTGAGCATACAATTGCCTTTTATTTATAGGAAATAACCTAGTACTTGGCCACTCCAAGTTTGGTTCACCAACTCACTGCCTCATCATCACCAGGGAGCTTGTTGGTAATACAGAGCCCTAGGCCTCCCTCCGGATCCACAGAATCAAAGCCATCACTCTAACAAGATTCATATTCACATTAACATTTGAGAAACACTGGTATAGGATGCAACACTGTCAGAAGCAGCTGAATCACAGGTAAAGGAGGCAGCAGCAATATAGTTTAACAACTGAAAAACTAGCAAGGGTCTCCTCAAACAAAATATCCTACTGTTATCCTTCTCCCAAAATGCCATCATACTACTCATTCTCTAAGGGAATGGTGAATGATCTGGGAGGACTACATATTAGCCAACATTTGAGAAACAATCTTTTTACCAAGTGAACCACAGCACATACCACTTTTGTACTATGCAAAAAGGAGTGACATGTGGCTATTTGGATAAGCTTAGGAGCTCTGGTAGCATAGTGGCTAAGACACTTGCCTGCTAACCAGACAGCTGGCGGTTCAAACCCACCAGCCACTCCTTGGAAGGAAGGTTGGGCAATCCTACTTCCGTAGTGATACTGCCTCGCAAACCCAAGGAGGGGTTGCTATGAGTCGGGACCGACTCGACGGCACATAACAACAACAACAACAACAGAGTTATTTATGTTCAAACTCTGGTGAAACAGAGAAATGGAGGGTACTGGGACCCCAGGAAGATGGAATGGAGCACTACGAGAGCAGAGAGGGCCTTTGATGGGGGGATGAGGGCAGCCTCATCTAGTTCACAACTATATCTGTGTCACGTTACAGCTCAGCCTCCTCTCGGCTTCTTCATCTGACGAATTCTCCTCTGCCAGCATGGAGTTTTGCTTATTAGCTGTTGAATCTTGTTTCTAAATCTTATTGGCCATCAATTCAAAGTGAAAATAAAGGCCTAGTGGCTGATGCTGTTGTGTTAGTGGTGAGGTGGAGAGACAAGAAACAGCAGTGGACAAAATCAAATCCAATATTCTATTATGAAGTGGTGGCTATCCATTTTCCATCAAGTGAGGTTTTCTGCAATTTTAATTAGGCAGTTGGCCTGAGTCACAGTGAAACCTTTAAGGTTTTGTGAAGGAGGGGACTGAGTTGTTGATTTTAAATCCAACATCTGGTTCCCTTTTTGATTTTCAGAAATGATGTTTGGTTTCCTGAGAGCAAGATAAATCTTCTTTAGGTTCCTTAAAGTCATGACTGAAGGGAAGTGGAGTGAGGGAAGAGAGAGCAAGTGGGCAGAGATATGTCTAAACAAGTAAGAAAAATGAGTCAAAACTCACGTCTGGTGACTTTTCTTTAATGATGTATAAAGTCAAGACTAATGTGAGTGACTGAAGTACAGCATGTTATCAGTGTCTTCAGGGACTCCAAAAACCTAGAGGAAGAGTCCCCATGATAATTTAGGCAACTAGGTTGAGTTTCAGAGGTGGCTGGCCCTCAAATTTCATCATCCTTCTTTGCTTCCCACTTAAAGTGAGAAAGTGCAAGATTTTCCCCTAGCCAATGGGATCCCAACTATTCTCTCAAGAAAAGTATCCTAGGCTATTAGATAGAAGAGCTTATGATGAAGGTGGGTGCTACCTCCCTGCATTTGTCATTCTTAGGTATTACTCTTTATTTGCTTTATAAACTAAAGACAGTAGAGGATGCATCCAGACATTTTAGAATCTGCAGGTGATAACCACTGAGGCAGGAACTTACCATAGAAGTAGGGGGGTGTGTGGTAGGATGGGGACGAGAGAGACAAGGCAGGGGATCACTTTGAGAGCCTCCAGCTCTGCCTACATGTACCTTAATCACTAGAGCAGACTTGAAGAGCTTTATCAATAACTTAGCAAGGGCACACAGAATAATTAATTTCTTTCCTATAAGGAACTCAGATCTGGTGTCCAAGCTTGCAGAAGGATATTGGTCCAATGAGATGAAGAATAATTTTCTTTTCTTTTGTAACTCTATATTCTCAAAGTCCATAGATGTTTTTGTTCCACTATACTTTTTCCATTTTCCATTACAGAGGTCTCAGATGATAATTTAGGCATCAGTCTCTCAAAGATTCAGATGTGTCAACATATCTACGCAAACAACTATGTAACCTATATATTTTGATGAAATATAAAGTTTATAAATATCTCTGTAATTAAAGTATTTGAAAAAAATTTAAAAAGTAATTTGAAAAAGAAGTAATGAAACATAAACTATGTAGTTTTCTTTTGTTGAGGATAATTCTTATACAGTTTTATACAGAGTAAGTTAGTAATTTTTCCACATGTGATGAAAATATAAAACTGAGAAGGGGGCGTTAAACAACTAGCCGTGGCTTAGACTTGCCTCTAAGATCCCTTCTTACCCTGAGATTCTAGGATGCAAATGACACTGAACAGAAGTCTGCAGAGTGTGGTAGCTCGCTCAGCAGCCCTGACAGTTCACCCGCAGGAAAGCAGATTATAGAATCTTCATGGGAGTTTTTGGCAGCCATTTTTTAAATCAGTCAATCAATAAATATTTTTTTGGGGGCACTTTCTATGGGCAAGACACTGTGCCTGGCCCTATAGAGGATTCAAAGAACAAAGATCCTTTCCTGAGGAAGTTTTCAATATTGTATTTCTTCCAAATTTCTGAGATTTTCTAAAGATATTTTCCCTAGGAAATTTTCTCCTAAAAATTTCTTTAGTATGTGAAGGTAATTTTCTAAATAATTCTGAAAATTCTTCCCTTCTACAACATAATGCAATGCAGTGCTGTGGATTCGGATCTGACTCAAAGCGACCCCTCCTTGGGTTTCCCAGGCAGTATCAATAGGGAAGTAGATTGCTCAACCTTCCTTCCGAGGAGTGGCTGGTGGGTTTGAACCGACAGCCTTCTGGTTAGCAGTCAAATGCTTCAGGTACAAGGAATATCCAGATAATAGTTTAAAATGCCATTAATAAAAACATAACAAAACAAAAAACCAATAAGATATGTTCTAAACAAGGCAATGTAGAAATATCTACTTTATAAAAAAGTTTACACTATTTAATCCATATGCCAAGAAAGTGTGTCTGTGAATAATTCTACCAGGACATGTAAAATAAGTTTTTGTGTTAGCAGTAGTGATTCTATGTCAGTAGAATCATTTATACAGTACTAGTAGCATAGTGCCTAAGGCACTTGACTGCTAACCAGAAGGCTGGCGGTTCAAACCCACCAGCCACTCCTCGGAAGTAAGGTTGGGCAATCCTACTTCTGTAGTGATACTGCCTCAGAAACCCAAGGAGGGGTCACTATGAGTCAGGGCTGACTCGACGGCACATAACAACAAAAGTAAAGAAAACTAACCATTGAACATTTCTTTTATTTGTTTAGGAGAATGCTTCCTAAAATATATTCTCCAGATCCTGCAGATTATGAGTTAGTTACGGGCTGTGACAAGGTCTAGTCTCGTTTTATGAGTTCTTAGTCCCAGAGTTGCATTTTCTCAGCCCTTCATTCCCCACCTTCCTAAACCTTGTCCCCAGACTACTTACTAGTCCTGGGTAAGTAGCCTGTCTTCCCTCCACATTTCTCCTTGAATATATTCTTCTTGTTGAGCTGTGTCTACCTGGTCAAGGCCATAAAAAAATTAAAAACAGAACTAGGACCAGTGTCTACTATTTCTGAAATATATTCTAAAATGATGGTTAACCGACAAAACCAAACTCACTGCCACCGAGGTTATTCTGACTCATAGCGACCCCTGTTGGGTTTCCAAGGCTGTAAATCTTTACAGAAGTGGACTGCCTCATCTTTCTTCCATAGAGCACCTGGTGGGTTCAAACCACCAACCTTCTGGTTAGCAGCCAACTGCCTTAACCACTATACCACCAGAGCTCGTTACAATGATGGTTCACCACTTATCTGTCAGTTTGTCATACTGTGGAGGCTTGTGTGTTTCTACGGGTTAGGAGACTATGCCATGCGTATTTCAAATAGCAGCACGTGGACAGGTTTCACTTCTGAAAAAATGGGCCAGTGAAAACCTTATGAATAGCAGAGAAACACTGGCTGATAAACAATGAAGGTTAGGCTGGACTAAAAAAAAAAAAAAAAAAAATTAAGGTTGAATTTAGAGAATGGATAGAAAAAGAGGGACAGAGTTAAGGCATGTTAAAGTATGAAAATGGTGTAGCTGGAAAAGGAGAAGGATCCTTGGTGGTGAAATGGTTAAGTGCTTAGCTGCTAACCAAACAGCTGGCAGTTCAAACCTACCCAGAAACTCTGTGGGAGAAAGACTGAGCAACTTGCTGCTATTCATATTACAGCCTAGAAAACCCTTTGCAGCTGTTCTACTCTGTCACATGGGGTTAGTGTGAGTTGAAATAGGCTCGATGGCACTTAACGACAAGAGAAAGGATAAATCAAAAAGACAAGAGGAGTCAGAGAAGACAAGGAATGATCGACAAGTGACATATTTGAAAGAACAGAAAGGTGGGAAGAGATAAGGACATATAGAGAAAAGCAGACATAATGAAAACACCAGTGATGGTTAGAGATAATTTAAAGATGGCTAAAGACAGAGGAAGAAAGGGAAGAAAAAATGGAAAGCTAGACATAGAAGGGTAAAGAGAGAAAAAGAAGCAAGGAAGACAAGAAAGGAAATGATAAAGGAAAGGAGAAAGGAGGTGGAAGAAAAAAATGTCAAAAGAGAATATTAATTACGGAAAAACAGCTCCTATAAAGACCAACATAAGAAAAAAAAAAAGTGCAACACTTCATGACTATACTGTATTCACTATACTGATACATGGATTTTCATACATAAAACGGAAAACTCATTTGCCTTTCAGTCTTGCAAAACCAGACAATTTTGCAAATACAGGATTTTGAGAGAAAAATGAAGAATCAGCAAGTAAAGAGAAATTAACCCAGACAAATGGCTTTTGAGTTTTAGGGTAGTAGTGGTCATGGGTTTCCTGCTTTTAAAGTCTGTACTAATTTGTGACGATGCGGGATCCAGTGATTCCCACAGGTCCAAGCTTATCCGCACCACCTGGGCCACTACTCTTAATTGCTGGAATGAGGGAAAACTTAAGGATCACCAGGAGGGTCAGACGCTTAACAGAGTCTTTGGGGAAAAAAGTTTGGGCAACATTGGTATAGAACAGCAATTCTTTTCCTTCCCTAGAGAACGCTTGGCTGGGATAAGCTCTAAGCCTGAAGTAACACACAGTCTTGTACCTGGTCCTGTGGATTGGTTCCTTCTTTAAAGGATTCATATGGAGTGTGTTCACCTGCATTAAGTGTGTTTACATTCACACTCATAAACTGTGCCTCAGTAGGTAACTCAACCAATATGTTAGGATTTTCAGTAGGCATAATTGGATCCCCATCAAACGGGCCTTGCTTTGAATTGCTAGATGAAGTTCCTGTGCCAGAAAAGTGATGCTTTGCTAATTTGGAGCCAAAGCATGGTAAATGTAGGATGCTAGATGGCTTTTGTTGCTGCCTCTCACCCTCGTTTCCTTGAACTTCACTTTGGGTTGCTTTTGGTTTGGGGTCTTCCTCAGGGATACCTGTAACAAGCTGCTCAGGGGTCAGGACAACAGTTCTTTCACTGGGTTGATTGCCTTCAACCATTGGTTCCATAATGTTTTTTCTCCACCCAGATCACTTTTGAGACATGGTGCATTCATTGACTGAAGGAAGCTGGTTTCAGGAAACGACATCATTCCCCTTTGACCCAGTTGATTCTTAATAGAATGTGGTGTGTTCCTCCTTAGAGTGGATACATCATCTCTAAAAGGACTCGTATTTTGGCTTTCCACAGGCAGCCTCTTCTCTGAGCTGTTTCTTTGGCCAGGTCGGATGCTTGTAGGGGAGATTATATGTCTTGCATGCTTAGTATGACTACCTCCTGTATACAGAGGGCTGGTGTCTTGGTTGTCCCCTGGTGCAAGACCAAAGGATGCAGTGTAGTCTTGCAGAGCAAGTGGATTGTCTTTGGGTCCTGTGGAGCCACCAGCACAGCAGGGCCCTCTTTGGCTTTAGGTGAAATACATTTGCTTCTTTTTCATCAGTTGGGTAACTTTGAGGAGTTAAGTCTGGGAAAAGCAAATGTTCTCCCTCTAGTGAATTTAACCTAGTAATTTGCATGCCATCGTTTAAATTCTCACCTTCATGCCATGTTGGAATTTTCTGAAGGCCAGATGGGGAGTTTCCGGAATAGGGCTGGTTCTCTTTATGCTCTGGTGGGCTACCTACAGCTTTGTGTAAATTCTTTGCCTGATCCCAGAAATTTCTGTTAAAATATGGCCCCCTTTCTTTTGGTTCATGAGCTTGAGTCCTGTGGTCCCAGGAGTTCCAAGAAGGAAATGGAATGCTTTCTTCCTGTCCAGCAGTGTTATTAACATAATAGCCCCTACTCTCCACAGGTGGTGGTACAGTAGGAGCTGTATCATATGATGGCAAATTCTCATCTGGGCCCCAGGGGTAAAATTCACCATGTGGAAAATCCTCGCTGGGTTTTGAGGGATTAGCAAAAGAATAGGGAAGATATTCTCTTGGCTGATTCGAGGCATATCGTTGGCTTTCATAGTGCCTAACTGTTGGAGTTCCTTTAAAGCTAGACTCTTCCTCACCCCATCTAACTGGTCCTAGGAAAGATTCATCTCCAGTTGGATGAATTGGGCCCTCTTCATTATAAGGGACTGTCTCTTTCTGGTATGGAGTATTCATGGGATTCAGTGGATTTTCTGGTTGCCTCATGGTACTGGGAGAATCACCTTTCTCATCCCAGGTATGGCTCCTAAGGTATGGTGAGTTTTCCCTGGGATCATAGGGATTATATTCAGAGTAGAAAACACTTCCTCTAGAGCTGTGGGAAGGATGAGGCAAAGGTCCTTCTTGCCTTCTAGGATCTTCCCCAAGGGGTGCAGAGATTTCTTGGTGGTTCCAATGATTTCTTCCGCCAGGAAAATGTTCTCTTGCAGAGGAAGGGATTTCCTCAGGGTATATAGGATAATATATACTGTGCTTTGATTCTGGCTGATTAGTTTCTGATTCATATGGGATTCTTCTTGGTTTTAAAACAAACCCTTTGGGCAAATGTTGGCTTTGGGTTTGTTCATCAGAATTTGGGACTCTCCTGGAATCTCCTCTTGGGTAATGGGAGTTTTCACATTGATCAATGGAATTAAAACTTGGAACTTGAATGTTGCCCTCAGAATGAGGCAGTTTATAATTTAATTTATTAAGTCCATAATCTTGAGATTTTCTCCAGGGGCCAGTTGGATCTCTTGGAGGAACAACTATTCTTTCTTTTTGACCTGGTGGCTTCTTTCTTGGATTTTGGATTTTTTCATTGCGGCCAACCGTAGTACCATGTTTGGTGCCCATTGGGGCAACGTTGGCTCCCACAGGGTGTTTATTTGGCCCTTGAAGCTTTCTTCTGAAATTTGCTGGATTTCCTGCATGAAAGGGAGAATTAACTCTTGAAGTGGAAGGGTAAGCTTTGAGATAAGCTGGATTTCCTGGACGAGCTGCTAGTTTGCCTTCCAAGGTAAAGGAGCTCCACTGAGGACCCCTTTGAACTTGTTGATGTCGGTAAAAAGGCCCATTTTGTCCATGACCCATGGTGGTACCAGTGGGATGCCATTGTCTTCCTGTAGGAAAACCTTGGACTCTAGGAATTGGATAATTTTCATGACTGTTTGGCTGACTTGGTCCCCATGGGATTTGATTTCCTTGTACTCCCTGGTTTGAGATATTAATGGTAGGTGGTGAAATGACCCCATCTTGAACTGTTGGATTACTCCCAGGGTTTGTACCATGACTGTTTCCTGCTGGGGCGGTGTTTCTGCCCTGACGCCCTGCAGGGCTGTGCACATTTGGTCGGGTTGAATTAGTCTCAGGAACAGTTGAATTAGCTGTGGGTTCTGTAGCTGGACTCTCTGCTTTAGGGGGATCTTTTTCTTTGGGTTTTTCAAAATCTTGTTCAAACATCTCATCTGCAAAATAAGGAGGATGACCCCAAATCCATGATATCCAAAATAGCCAAAGTAAGGATTCTGTAGGAAATAGAAGGAAATCAATAATTAACTCTTTGCTTCTCATGATGGTATCTGGAATTTTTTTTAGTGTGATAGGGAAATCCTAACAGCTACATACTTCTTTTACACTACTGTCAATGCTTTCTTTCTTGCAATTGGATGCTTCCTTTGGTTTCCATGGCCGTACTCCCCTCTGATTCTCTCTCTGAGCACTTTTTCAGCCATCTCCTCCAATGCCTGGCACTACATCTGAGGGTTGTTTGTTTGTTTAAAGGTATTGTATCCTCTGTCCTCCTCATTCTTCTTTTACCACTTTATACACCTGCCTTGAGGAATCCACTGCAAGCCCATTCCTTCAATATTAGTATGCACTGCCCTGGAGTCGGATCTGACTCATAGCAACGCCTCCTCGGGTTTCTGAGGCGGTATCACTACCGTAGTAGATTGCCCAACCTTCCTTCCTTCAGGCCTTGGCTGGTGGGTTTGAACCTCCAGCCTTCTCGTTAGCAGTCAAATGCCTTAGCCACTATACCACCAGAGCTATTAGCACATACCAATAACTCAGAAAGGCAAAAATCTGGTTCAGGATACCCTTTCCTGAGGTTGAGGCAAAAGACTGCTCTAGTAAAGATCTTGTAAGTACCTCCAACTGTATGTACCCAGAACTGGATTCATCTTCCCCCAAGCCTCCTTCTCTAGTTCTCTGTACTTAAGCAACATTTACCACTGTCTACCCCACCAGCCACTCCTCGGAAGGAAGGTTGGGCAATCCTACTTCCGTAGTGATACTGCCTCGGAAACCCAAGGAGGGGTCGCTAAGAGTCGGGGCCGACTCGACGGCACATAACAACAACAACAACCCAGTTTCTCAAGCTTCCATGGACAATTGCTGGCCAAGTCCTATAAACCCTAAATTTTCATCTTTGTTCCCTCCTCCTTTATCCTTAGTACTCCTGCACTGTTGCAATAATTTTCTTACTGGTTACTCTCCATGTAGTCTTACTTTTCTCTATCTTGCCTCCACATGGGCTTTTAGAGTAGTGGAGGTTGAAGGTAAGAATTCTGTCACTTTCCTCTTTAATCATGTATTTAATTTATCCTTACCTTATAGGATAAACTCTAAACTCCTTAGCAGAACACACTAATCAGTACAGCATGATGCTAAAGAGTGAGGATATAGACAGACCTCGGTTAAAATCCTTGTTCCACTAATAGTAGTAGTATGACTCTGGGCTTACCTCAGTTTATTCTTTTGTAAAATGGAGATAATAAAATAATGCCTGCTTCATAGTTGTTATGAAGGTCAAATGCAATAACATGTGAAGGCCTTAGCTCAGTGCCTAGTACTTAGTAAGTGCCCAATAAGTGTTATATGTTATGTGATTATCATCATATAAAAAAAACAAAAACCAAACTCACTGCTGTCAAGTGACCCCCTTTTGGTTTCCAAGGCAGTAAATCTTTACAGAAGTAGATTGCCCAGTCTTCCTTCTGTAGAGTGGCTGATGGCTTTGAACCACCAACCTTCTGGTTAGCAGTCAAGTGCCTTAGGCACAATACCACCATATGGGTAGTTTAGTCAACATATAGCCCATGAGTAATACCTCCGACCTCCTTTCCTCCTTGGACTTCATGCATTTGCAAATCACATATGCTTCTAGTTCTCTGAGTACACCACTCTGTGTTTCATGGCTTCTTCATACTGAACTTTCCTCCCACCTACACATTTATTCTTCCTGGCAATGTTGACTCATCCTTCAGGACTCAGCTTGAATGCTTTATTTTCTCTGAAGCTTCCCTGACTTCCATGGACAGAATTAGGTTCTAATCCCCAGTGTCCCCAGCAGTACACTCTTCTGTTATAAGAGTTATTCCATTGGATTTCAATTGTCTACTTTTCTGGGACCTCCTAACTGATTGTAAAGTTTTTAAGTAAAAACATGTTTCTCATCTTTGTCTGAGCTCTGGTAGCAAAGTGCCTAAGGCACTTGACTGCTAACCAGAAGGCTGGCGGTTCAAACCCACCAGCCACTCCTCAGAAAGAAGGTTGGGCAATCTACCTCTGTAGTGATTCTGCCTTGGAAACCCAAGGAGGGGTCGCTATGAGTCGGATCTGACTCAACGACACATAACAACAACATCTTTGTCCAGCACCTAGCACAATGGGAAATGTTTAATAAATGTTTTATTTACCATGAGCTTTGTCAGTCAGTAGGTTTTAGAGAGGAGCTTTGGTGGCATAGGGGTTAAAACATTGGGCTGCTAACCAAAAGGTCAGCAGTTCAAATACACCATCTTCTCTGTAGCAGAAAGATGAAGCAGTCTGCTTCTATAAAGATTACAGCCTTGGAAACCTTATGAGGCTGTTCTACTCTGTCCTATAGGATTGTTATGAGTTGGAATCAGCTGTATGACAGTGGGTTTCAGTGGGTTAGGTTTTTAAGACATTTATGAGGCATTTAAGTCATTTAGGTTTTTTTTTTAATATATAGAAAAAAGAATTTTTATTCTCATTTATAAATGGAGATGAGACATAAGGTGAGAAATCTCCATGATCATGTAGGAAATCGGCAATGTTCCCAGGATGTGGAATATAGACTTCTTAATGCCTTTGCTGGGAGCTCTGATGGCACAGTGCCTAAGGCATTTGACCACTAACCAGAAAGCTGATGGTTCAAACCCACCAGCCACTCCTTGGAAGGAAGGTTGGGCAATCTACTTCTGCCATGTACTGCCTCAGAAACCCAACAAGGGGTCTCTGTGAGTCGGATCCGATGGTAATGAGTTTAATGCCTTTGCTTACTGCCTGAGTCATTCTACTTTAGTTTCTAATGATATGTTTGTGAAAGTTTGGGCTGCCAGTTTCTATGCTGAATACAACTGTCTTAATCATTTTTATTTGGGATTATTTCACCATGCTGTTTTCAAAAGCACCTTATGTCATTACTGACATAGTAGTCTTCAGTGTCATCATTTTAAGACCAAAAATCTCCAGAGCCATTGGATTTCTTCATTGCCACATACCACATATTCATGGAAAAAGGGTAAGTAAGCTCCACAGTGAGGTGCTGTGCCACAATTACAAAAATGAGTTTTTTAACGAAGTACCAGACCCACTGCCATCAACCCAGTTCCAACTCACAAAGACCCTGTAGAACAGGGTAGAACTGCCCCATATGATTTCCAAGCTGTAAATTTTTATGGATGCAGACTGCCTCATCTTTCTTCCACAGAGTAGCTCGTGGGTTCGAATGCACCAACCTTTGGATTAGCAGCCAAATACTTTAACCACTACACCACCAGAGCTCCTTTATACAACATAGTGCTAGGATAATGTAACGTTATGTAGTAAAAGAGCTATTAAGCAGGGAATCAGAAGACAAGTTTCACCTACTACATTTGATAAGCCACTAATTTAGTAGGTAAAACTTGTCTGGGCTTCAGTTTATTTGCACAAGGCAGGTGTTAGATGATCACTAAATTACTAAGATACTCTTATTTCCTTTTCTGTTCACTAATTGCATCACCACTGTCTAGAGTCCAGCATCAACATGGAGCAAAGCTCTTTAGCTTTCTTTGACAAAGAGATTTCCACACATGCAGAATGACATTTCCATACATGTAGAGGAGAAACCAAAACCAAAAACCAAACTCACTGCCATCGGGCCAATTCCGACTCATAGAGACCCCCTTTGGGTTTCCAAAGAAAGGGTATCATATTTTATTTTAGGTTCCTGGCTTGATTTCTTTTACATTTTTTTTTTTTTTTAAAAAAACTTCAGTGCTGCAGCTACAGATTCATATATTGAGTTTTAACTTTCTTATTTGATGGGGATCAAAAAATCAGAGATTGAAGGATTGTAATTCCTAATGGGGAAACATTACTTACCCCTTCTTCTTCATTACTGATTGGTGGGCGTCCATAGCCTGGTGGTACCCTCTGAAAGATGAAAAAACCCAATGAACACAAGGGCAACCAACTTTCTATGCTGCCATTTGTTTGTAAGGCTCAAGGTATCTTAAAATAGCCCAAATCAGGGGTTGAGTGTTAGCAATGTTTATTTTAAGCTTCTGAGTCATTAGCTCCTACTAACTAGCTGCTAATAGCTGTAACATAATCCATCAGTAAATACTGGTAAATACAAAGACCTCAGCTATATCCTAGATTATCCTATTCAAAAGACCCTGTGTGTCAGCATCTTCTAATAATTGTTCCACTTTACCACCTCCAAAAGCCATTTTCCTAAGACAATTTTTTTTTCTCTCTCTACATTTTACTCGTTTTGCTTCTCTAGAGAACCCAGCGGGAGCTCTGGTAGCATAGTGGCTAAGACACTTGCCTGCTAACCAGACGGCTGGCGGTTCAAACCCACCAGCCACTCCTCGGAAGGAAGGTT
>NW_006921685.1:5892657-5911674 GCF_000298275.1 Orycteropus afer afer | reverse complement strand
GGAGGGTCGATGAAAGAGGGGGAGGCCTTCAAGGAGATGGATTGATACGGTGGCTGCGATGATGGGCTCAAGTATAGCAGGGATTGTGGGGCTGGCGTGGGATCGGGCAGTGTTTCGTTCTGCTGTGCATGGGGTCGCCATGAGTCGGAAACGACTCGATAGCACTTAACAACAACAACAGCAACCACCTCCAACACACACACACACACACTCACACATGTAAACAAAAATTTGGGTGTCTTGGGAGGTCAAACATCTATATTAGACCATCTAATAATGGAAATTAAATGATATTATTTTTAGAATGTATGCTTCACACTTAGGATGATGAACTGACAATCCTTGGTTATTACTGTAATATTTTTATTTGAACAGAGTTAATTTTCCTAATCAAACTCGGAGACTGAGTTTCTGCTCAGGGATTGGTACATAGTACAAGGGCATAGAGAAGCAGTTTCAGCTCCCAGAAGCTCTCAAGAAGTTCTATGTAGATGAGATTAACTATGCATGAGAATCATGCCCCTATGTTTTGAAAATCTTTGCCTGGTACTGCCTTAGTTTCCTTAATTCTGTACGGCCAGTAAAAGGAAGTCCCTCTTTTAAGGAAAAAAGAACTTATAAAACTCTTATGTCTTCAAATAAATTGTTTCTAGTTAACAAGAAATCTTCTTGGTGGAAGACCAGAAAAACCAATCCATAGCTGAATGAAGTGTTCAAATATTTGTTGTTGTTTTTGTTAGTTTAACAATTGATACTTAATATTTCTTAAATTAAAATAGTTTATTTTGCTATTCATATTTTTAGGGAGCTCTGGTAGCATAGTGCCTAAGGAACTTGACTGCTAACCAGAAGGCTGGTGGTTCAAACCCACCAGCCACGCTTTGGAAGGAAGGTTGGGCAATCTACTTCCCTAGTGATACCGTCTTGGAAACCCAAGGAGGGATCGCTGTGAGTCGGGCTGACTCCATGACACACAATAACAACAACAATTCATATTTTTAATGCCTATGATGCAATCTTGCTGAAGATTAACGTCAGCAATGATTAACTCTCTTTCTTTTGCCCTCATCTTCCCTCTACATAAATATGATAGTTATTTAGGCTGTTCTTCTCCTCACACATTCCTTTGGGGACCAGGCTTATAACCACTACCCATTTGTAGTTGATAATTGCAGTTTGAGAAAGGAGATACCTGAGCCTGGAGCAACCAAGATAAAGGAGAAGTAGAGACATCCCTGGCTGACCTGAGAGGCCTGAGGTTGTTCACACCCATGCACCCCCCCTCCCACACACACTTTTAGAGTAACCTTCCTAGGCAGGTGCAAGGAACTTGAGGGACACTTTCTCCTGACCAAGGACAGCTTTATCACTGACCAGAAGAATAACAGAGGTCACAAGACAACAACTGGTCCAGATAACAAGAAACCATTATAAGCATTTCTCAAATCCTTTTACCCCTTAGCCCAATTCCCTTTAACAACCCTAACAATTTCCCAGCCTGGGGAGACAGACTTTTTAGAGAAGTGATTCTATCTCCTTGGATATCAATACTCAATAAATTCTTTTGCTTTCCTGTTTCAATCCATCATGATCATTGGCTCTGCACAAGGGGGTAAGGACTTTGTTGTTCTTACAACAATGTCAATGCTATGTTTTATTTTAACGGTTTTAAGTAGAGGATTCTTTATAATAATCAATTTGTGGCTAAAAATAAGTTATGATGAAAAGATCCAAGCATAGCTTACTTTATGATTTTCAAACTCCATTTTGTCCCAATTCCCCCTTACGTTAAATAAAAATAAACTTTGTGTTTTCTTACCTCTCAGGGAATTGAGAAATAGTAATGAGATATTAAGCACAAGTCTTTAAAGTTAATGAATTAAGTTAATATTAGTGATTTGGTGATTTAGGTTGTGTTCATATCACCAATCCAAGAGAAAAGTTTATTTTTAAAAATCACTTTATTTTTTCTCCATGATTACTTATGTGAAGAGTTTATTTCCTATCTAATTCTGATTGGTATATGGCATTCCACTAGAGAGCATGAACTCATCAGTCTGAGATATAACATGCTAATATTAATTTTCACTTCTGGGGTAAGAAAAATATTCTCACCTGTGGGACTTGCTATGGTGGTTGTTGATAGGGAAATAGGAGCTCTGGTAGCATAGTGCCTAAAGCACTTGACTGCTATCCAGGAGGCTGGTGGTTCAAACCCACCAGCCACTCCTTGGAAGGAAGATGGGGCAATCTACTTCCGTAGCGATACTGCCTTGGAAACCCAAGGAGGGGTCGCTATGAGTCGGGTCCAACTCGACGGCACATAACAACAACAACAACAAATAGTGGGAATGCCTAGAGAGAAAGAAAGAAGCAAGGTGATATGGAAGTGTGAAGAATAAATGAAATATGAAATGAACCAACTCAACACAATTATTTGAAAAGTGGGAGTCTGCATATCCTTTTCCATTAAACTGATCAGATCCGACCTTGGGTTTCCCAGGCGGTATCACTACAGAAGTAGATTGCCCAATCTTCCTTCTAAGGAGTTGCTGGTGGGTCTGAAACACCAGCCTTCCGGTTAGCAGTCAAATGCCATAGGCGACACACCACCAGAGCTCCCATATTTTTCATACAGATAAAGACGTACTGCCATCAAGTTGGATCCAATTCATAGCAACCCCTCCTTGGGTTTCCCAGGCGGTATCACTACGGAAGTAGATTGCCCAAACTTCCTTCAGAGGAGTAGCTGGTGGGTTTAAACCGCCAGCCTTCTGGTTAGCAGTCGAATGCCTTAGGCACTACGCCACCAGAGCTACTATACAGATAAAATAATACTAATAATAATGATAACATTGGACACTCAGGTTCCAGTACTGTATTCATCATTTTCTATTGGTAAACTCATTTAATCTTGGCATAACCATAAAGCCAAAAAACCCAAAAACCAAAAACAAAATGCAAAAAACCCAAACCCACTACCGTAGAGTTGGTTCTGACTCATAGCAACATTTTAGGACAGAGTAAAACTGTCTCGTAGGGTGTCCAAAGCTGTAAATTGTTACAGGTGCAGATTGCCTCATCTTTGTCCAGTGTAGCAGCTGGTGAGGTTGAAACACAGACCTTTTAGTTAGCAGCCAAATGCTATAACCACTATGCCGCCAGAGCTCCTGCAGAACCCAAAAGGTGTGTACTATTATTATTTCCATTTTACTTACAACTGTGAAGTTCAGAGAAGTTAAGTCACTTGGCCAAAAATTTCATAGCTGGTAAATAAGCCAGGATTCAAATTCAGGAGTGTCTTTTTATTTAATTTTCCATTTTCTACATGTATAATAAGGAGCTCTAGTGGTATAGTGGTTAAGATATTTGGCTGCTAATCAAAAACTTGGTGGTTCAAACCTACCAGCTGCTCTGTGGATGGGGCAGTCTGCCTCCATAAAGATTTACAGCCTTGGCAACCCAATGTGGGTTGCTCTGAGTCAGAGTTGACTCATGGCAGTAAGTTTGGTTTTTTGTTTTGACATGTATAAGTGTTTGATAATAAATGTTAACTGACTGAAAGCCCCACACTGGATGAGATCTTAAGAAACTATTTGCACTTCCCTTTATTTTAAGTCACTTATACCATCCTGAAGTATCTTCTAGGGTAACTTTCAGGACATTATCAGATCATCAAAGCATAGATCTAGAAGGGACTTAGAGACCACTTAATTTACTACTTGTGGTGGTTAAGTTTGTGTGTCAACTTGGCTGGGCCTGTTTGAGTGGCTGGGCAGCTGGATGTAGTATTCCCCATGATGAGACCTGTAATCAACTCCGTGGCGAAATCTACTGTGAGCACCTGAGTAGCTGGCTTAGGGATGTGGTCTGCTTCCTGCATATAAGGAGAAGCTTCGGGGAATGATCTCTAGCTATGGCACGTTTGAACCCTGTGTGCAGCTGAGTCATTGTTCAGCACCCTGCCATGCTCTGCCTACCTTGGGACTTTCAATGGATTTGAATTAATGGCTGCTGTGTGGTTTGGTAGCATCAGGACTATGCCATTTTATTTGTTGACCTTGGGCTTGTTAGCCTCAGCAGCCAATAGCTGCCTGAGTGAAGAGATGCCTCTAGCTTCAGTGGGCCAGGAGCAAAAGGCAGAGCTAAAGCTCAGGGTCAAGGGGCTTTCACACAGTCCCTAGAGCCTGGCACTTTGAACTTGGACTTCTAGCCTCCCAAACTGTAAGAGAATAAACTCCTGTTTGTTCAGGCCATCCCATTTGTAGTATTTCTGTTAGCGTGGCACTAGGTAACCAGAACACTACTCATGAGGAAACTGGATCTAGAAAGATGAAGTGACTTGCTCAAAGTCAAACAACCAATATGAGCTGGAAATAGCTCTTATGTTTTGTTCTCCAATTCTCAGATTAGTGCTAATGTCACTGTATTATGTTACCTCTATATTTTAAAAGGAACACAGTTCTACTCTGACATTCATGGGGTCACCATGAGTCATAGTTGACTTGACAGTAATTGGTACTGATCTTTAAGAGAACAGTATTTGGATAATTTTGAGCCAGACAGAAGATGAAATTGACTTACCAGGCACTTTTGGATAAGTAGTTACAACATTATCTTGAAAGAAAGTGTCAAAAAGTATGGATGGTATTTTGTGCATAAAATACCAAAACCAAACCTGTTTCCACTGAGTTGATTCCAACTCATGGCAAGCACATGTATTACAAGTAGAACTGCTCCATAGGATTTTCTTGGCTAGAATCATTATGGAAGCAGTTCATTAGGCCTTTGTTCCATGAAGCCACTGGGTGGATTTGAACCCCTAACCTTTAGGTTACCAGCCAATTGCAAACCACTTGTGCCCCCCAGGTTCCTGCATAACCTTAACATCATAATCAACACCATGGAGTTGATTCTTCATAGTACCCTTAAGGACAGAATAGAACTGCCCTATAGCATTTCCAAGGCTGTAATGCTCATGGAGGATCTCTGGGGGTTCAGTGGTTAAGTGCTCAGCTGCTAAGGAAACAGCCTAGGAAACCCTCTGGGGGCAGTCCTACCCTGTCCTACAGAGTGATTATGACTCAGAATCCGATCAATGACAATAAGTTTAATCTTTAAGGAAACTGGAGCATCTGGTGGGTTTGAACCACTCACTTTTTTTTTTTTAGTAGCGTAGTGCTTAACCACTGTGCCACCAGGGCTCTTTGGTTCCTACATAGAAGCACTCATATTGAGAAGCATTGGGTATGTATGTATGTATGTAAGGATGGCATGGCCATTCAAAATCCTGTAAGGTGCTATTTATTACTCTGACTTGGAACTTTGCAGGGCAAGCCTCACCTGAGGTGGCTGGGGTTCCTTCTTGGGCTGAGGAGGTTGCTTTAAGGGCCGCTTTGGTGGTGGCTTTTTAGGTTGCGGCTGGTTGGGTTTCTGAGTCCCTTGAGCTTCAGTCTTGCTCTGGAGTTTGGGTCCTGAGGGAAATGATGGTTTCTGTGGGTGCCACGTATTGGGTGGTGGCTGAGGCCACATGGGCATCTGGTACCGTGGGAAGTGCTGAGGGAGTTGCAGGCCATTTCCATACGTGGGGCCCAGCTGTGACATCTGAATGGGAAGCAGATAATAGTGAAACCTCACCCAGGGCTGAGATCCAGGCTCTCTCCACAATGTCAGCCTCTAAAATATAGCCAAGGTACCCAAGAATCCTATGTAATTTGACTCAACAATAGAAGATAAAAAATATTTAGCTAGAATTTCATTTACAGAAATGAATTTTGGATGTATAGAATTAACCAAACTAACCAAAAAACCAGAATTAAGTGAGAAATTTCACTTTAGGAATTTGACTGATGATTTTCTGAATCTGAAGCCCTGCTAAGAGGTGTACAGGTCAGGTTATAAAAGGATTTGACATGAAATTCAAAACCATATGTTTTGTCATAAGAATGGACAAGGAGGAGAAAAAGCAAAAACAAACAACAACAAAACCATAAAGGAAATGAGACTGCAGAAGGAGAGAGAGAGAGAGAGAGAGAGAGAGAGAGAGAATAAAATTTTCTGTGTAAATCCTATCCTTTTTGGGTACAGGTGGATCCTTATTAATTCAATCTTTATTATTAATACAAGATTGAGCAGGGAAGTAAAAGTAGTTACAATCTGAAAATGCTAATTTATGAGTTGACCTCTAATAAAATAGTTCCATTCAAACATTCCCTCCCGACCTAACACTAGTCTTTAATCAGTCTCTCACTATCTTTTGGATGATGTCCATGAAATACTGAGCAAATGTAATGTGGATAGATGTTAGTTAAAATAGTAAATCTTGCATTGAGATGCAGGAATTTATGATAATTAAGTTTGTGAAAAGTCTCAAAATACAAGCAAGATGACTAAAATTGAGAATGAATGTTGGAAATAAAGAGTTGGATCAATCAATTGTCAAAGAGAAAATTTGACAATGAAGATGATTTTAGGTGAGGGGCTTTAAAAGAGAATGTTGTTGTTGTTGTTGTTATGTGACAAAATGACTTGAATACAAAAGATTAAGAGAAAATTGATATTTTCCTCTTAACCCCCAAAGTCAAAAGTGACATGTATTGTGATGCTATCATTTAATTTTGTTAAAAAATGATGCCAAAAGTTTTCAACTGATATTGATTCAACATTAGCTTGTTATAGAAATTAGCACATAATGGCAATTATAATTAAATTTATTCAAATAAGACAAAAAAAATCTTATTTCATAATTTTAGTTTTATCTTTCAAGATATTCCAAATACATTACACCCTAGTATTTGCTATACTATTTTTGTTCTCATTATTTGTGAATAAGCTTGGATGATCTTTTTCTAGAACCAATTTTCCTTAGATACAAAGAACACTTGTAATTTGTAAATTATTTTATTTATGTGAAAGAACAATAAAATGAATATGGAGAAAATTTGGTCTGTGGGGGCATTAAGATGATTCTCCCACGCCCTGGAAGTCTTATAAGGATTGCAGGCAGTCCCTGGTTATGATTGTCTGATTTAGGTGGAAACTTAGTTATGAACCAATCCTATAAAGCCTATTATATTAATAATTCAATGTAAATACAATGGTTCAAAATAACTAATGAGCACTACTTGGCAGCACACATCAAACATTATTATTATAACTATATTGTTATGATAAAGATGTTTTAGTGTATCTGGAAGTGTTTCCTTAATGTTTTTTATGTATAGAAAGATACACTACATAACATACATAGACAGACATCTGACTAACTGACATTACATATGAACTGTACCTAACTATTCTGACTTATATACAAATTCTATTGAAAATCAGAATTAGGAATAGAACTCATTCGCAATCTGGGGACTTTAATTACTGTTGCAATTAAAACACGTAGCCAGGCTTTGGTGTAGGTAAAATGAACCTTTGTAATGTGACTATCTGGACATAAACTAGAGATAATTAGAAATAGTATAAAGAGGAACTTACATGTGGGGAGTTCATAAAGTTGAATTGACCATACCACATCATCTGTGACCAAAGAAATCCATTAATGCGATATAAATTAAAACTTTTTTATTTAATCAACCCACAAATCATAAAAAAATATATAGAATTTCTAATTTCAAAGTACAACATTCATAGTAATTTTTCACCAGTTATGCATGAATATAAAATAAATATGCTGTTAAAAAAGACAAACTCCCACTGTGCTTTAATTTTTAAACTACAATTTTATTACAATAATTGAGAAAAAAAATCTGGTCTGCTTTGAAGTTTTTGAATATTGTAACTTATTCTTTTGGAATTCAGGATTTGAGAATGTGATGATTATATAAAAAGATGATTCTTTTTTTTCTAGTGTGTATTCAATTTGGCTAAGGCGCTCTGGTGGCGTAGTGGATAAGGCATTTGGCTGCTAATCAGAAGGTCAGCAGTTCAAACTCAGCAGCTGCTCCGTGGAAGGAAGATGGAGCGATCTACCTCTGTACAGATTTACAGCCTCGGAAACCCAATGGGGATCTCTATGAGTCAGATTCAACTTAATGGCAGTGAGTTTTTTTTTTTTTTTAATTGAATTTGCCTAATGATCCCGGGTGTGGGTCATATAAAAAACACATGCATGCACATCTACCGTCTAACAATTGTGTACGAATGGCTACCTTTCCTAGCTAGCAAACTTAGTAAGAAGCCAGCACCAACTAGATTTTAACACAAATCCACATTTACCTTAAACAGGCTTTATGAAGCACAAAGGTAGGATGGCATTGGAGGAAATTGCTACTTTGCCTTGATTTGAGATTTTTTTTTTTAAATTTATTTTTGCAGTGTTCTCTCCCCTTGATTTGAGATTTTGAATCTTTCATCTTTCCATCCCTCTTCCTTTTTCATAAGAAAATTAAAAAATCAGAATGTTTTCCATTCTTCTTCTTTATGAACCTGCAGATTAGGGCTCTGGAATACTTCCTTACTGAATTCTCCTTGTACTCAGAAGATACACTTTAAGAAGAGAATGAACATATATACCTCTTCACTTTTACTGCTAAAGTCAGCCATTTGGGGCATTTGCATCTGGAAGTGAAAGAGTTTCAGTAACAAATGCAGATATCAATGAAATAAACTAATTTACAGTCCCCAAGTTATGCAGTGGTAGACCACGAAGAAAAGGCCTAACTTTTTTTTTTTTAATACTCACTGGCATAGCAACAGAGTTACCAAGCAGACCTAGAAAGACCAGGAGAATCTTCATTTTTCCATTTGATACCTGGAATACAAAGCTGAGTTTTATTTTTGAACTGGCCATTAGTTATGCTCAGAGCACCCTGTGCTTCCTTTGACACTAGCTTACTTGTCTGTCAAGGAGAATATAGAAATAGAGAGTGATGGGAGCCTCTGCTGTCATTTTTATTCTAAGAAATTATTTGGTAGTTATTTAGTTATCACCTGATACTATTCCAAGTTGCCAAAAGAGTTAGATTAAAGAGGAAAGATAAGGGAGTTTTTAAGAGAAAGAAAGATACAGAGGAAGAGAGAGAGATATCTCAATGAAGCTTGTGAAGATAGCACTGGAATGAGGAAATTAGAAATTAGGTTACCCAAAATATAGGAGTATTGATGATTTTGAGTTTGTAGTTGCCAGTTTGATTTAGAAAAGCATAGTGATATTCAACTATATAACATATAGAATAATCTCAGCCTAAAGCACTTGACTACTAACCAGAAAGCTGGCGGTTCAAACCCACCAGACACCCCTCAGAAGGAAGGCTGGGTAATCTACTTCCATAGTGATACTGCCTAGGAAACCCACGGAGGGGTCGCTATGAGTTGGGGCCTACTGGACGGCACATAACAACAGCAACAACAACAACTCCAAAATCAGAACTTTGCACTAATATCTAAGATCCATAGAAAACATTTCATTATATAAAGGCTAATTAAATAAACAGAAATATTCCAGAATCCTATGGCATAGGACCGGGCAACATTTTGTTCTGTTATATATAAGGTTGCCATGAGTCAGAGCTGACTTGATGGCAACTAATAATAACAAAATCTTTCCTTCTAGATCTATTGTTTTTATTATTATTATTTCATCTTTTAAAAAACCACTTTTGCTCCACTGCTAGTCAGGGTAATAAGAAGAAATAGGCAGAAATGTAAATTTGCTATTTGTTAGACACTTCAATTAAACATTTTTATGGTAGATCAGGTAAAACCCAATTCTTAGCACAGTAACCAGTACATAAACCAAAAACTAAACCCATTGTCATCAAGTTGTTTCCAACTCATAGTGACCCTATAGGACAGAGTAGAACTGCCCACATGGTGTCCAAGGTTGTAATCTTTGTAGAGCAGATGGTGGATTCCAACTAACAACCTTTTAATTAGCAGTCAAGTGCTTAAGCACTGCACCACGAGGGCTCATCCAGCATATGAACAAAGCCAGTGTTTGTTCATTCCTTTTGTTTTATCCTCCTTTTTTCTGAGTATGAAATACATCTAGTATTGATTTGAGACAGTGCTCACACTTTGCTTGCTTCCTGTGGGAGCATATAATTAAAAGACATTCTGGCCTTTTTGTAAGTAGATACAGTCAATTACCTTTTGTATATCATGGAAATTGATAGAGTGTAATTAAACAAAGGTAACAGGAGTATGTAAATGTCTTTTCTGCTAATTAAAGATTTTCAGGATCATAACATCCTGTTGTTGTTACATGCCTTCCAGTCCGATCCGACTCTTAGTGCTCCTTGGGTTTCCGAGGCAGTATCACTATGGAAGTAGATTGCCCCGTCTTTCTTCAGAGAAGTGGCTGGTGGGTTTGAACCGCCAGCCTTTTGGTTAGCAGTCAAGTGCCTTAGGCACTATGCTACCAGACCTCCTTCATAACATCCTGGAGAGAATTAAAAATAAAGATAATGAAAACTACTGTGTTTAGTATCATCTTATTACAACACAAGGAAGACAATAAAGAGAGTACTGGTAAAGGCTTTCCTTTTTAACTCTAATCTCCAAGATTATAGGCCAAGTTTTTGAGCATTTAACTTTTCTCTTGCTTAACCGGAAGGAAGGTTGGGCAATCTACCTCCGTAGTGATACTGCCTCGGAAACCCAACGAGGGGTCGCTATGAGTCGGTCCGATTCGATGGCACAAACAACAACTTGCTTAATCAGACATTGCATCTGTATAGTAGAAATGTCATGGAGATTTTTGATAGTGTTTTTATCATGGTACATATTCGTATAGGAATATGTGGTCTTTTATTTTGCAAATATAAAACACCAATAATTTTCTGTTTTGTAAAATTAATATATGTTGTGTTGAATGACTTATGAAAGTCAAAAGATTAGATAAAAATCTATGACAATATATATATTTTTAAAATTGAAAAAAACACACATAATGATTATTTATGGATTTAATGACTGTGTACATTCTTACTTCCATTCCACATTTAAATGTGGAATGTATTTCTGACAACATCTGGCTTAATATGTGGCCCTTATTACTGGGAAAAAATGAATGAAAATACTCACCAAATTATCTAGCTCTGAAAAAGAGGCTTCGTGCCTATAGTGAAGCAGCAGCATTTTTCACCAAAATTTTCATAAACCTTTAACAAATACATAGATTTAGCAGAGTAAGAAATTAAAATATAGAAAGCAAAAAAATAAATGAAGTGAATAATAAAGCTTCAGTTCTAACTAAGGAAGCAGATGTTATGTAAATTATTTTATCCTCAATATCTTGTGATATTTCTGGTACAATGTTGAGAAAACTTGACTGCTCTATGAGGAAATGTACAAAACATAGTATGCAGAGAGCTCTCAGTAGGTTGTAAGAAAACAAATATAGCACATAAAACAAGGAATATAAAGTTTTATCAGAAGATTAGTCTGAAAATAATTATAAAACTAGTATCAAGGAATGCAGCAAGGAAATACAGCATCTATAAAATTAAATTCATTATCTGATACTTTATAATTTATGTTAATAATCACTAATACTTACCCAAAGCCAGTTAGAAGCTGCAATATACATAAAATAACTTGAACTTATATTTAAACTATATTCCTAATGGTCTACAGTGGAAATGACTACAAATTTCTGGGAAATCTCAAGAAGCAACACACATTTATTTCTTGATAATAAAACAAAAATTCTTCATGTAGGTATAATGTTCACTACTAAAAAGGCTTAAAATAAAAGAATTCCTCCTTGTCAGAAAGCTTAGGATAGCAAGGTCACATTTAAGCACTGTTATAGACCTGCACAACCAATCAGCTTTGAGAAAAATGGTTTTGCCTTCACTAGAGTTTAATGTAAAAAACACATCCAATGTAAAATTTATAATGTGTTATTATAGAAGCTGTCAAATCAAGTCTCTTATTATGTTTAATAACAACAGTTCAGGAAAATGAGCTTACTGCAGTAAGATTTAGAAGATGCTTTGCCTGGTGAATTTGGAACTTTTGAAATGTAGAAACTTGTTTATACAAAGATATGTAGGGAATAAAGGTGAATATTAACTATATGCTATTGTCATAAATCTTTGGCCATCAGCAAGAGGCAAGTCAATATATATATTTTTAATTTAATATATTTAAACTAACTGAAATGACATATATAATGTTATTTAGAGATCGTCTGAAGACTAGATCTGATGCATTGAACACCAATGACCAAAAACCAGATGAATTGTAGGATGACATCAAGAACATCATACATGCAGAAAGCAAAAGGTCATTAAAAAGACAGGAAAGGAAGAAAAGACCAAAATGGGTGTCAGAAGAGACTCTGAAACTTGCCCTTGAATGGACAGTAGCTAAAGCAAATGGAAGAAATGACAAGATAAAAGAGCTGGGCAGAATATTTCAAAAAGCAGCTTGAGAAGACAGTCAATTATAATGAAATGTGCAAAGACCTGGAGTTAGAAAACCAAAAGAGAAGAACACACTAGGCATTTCCCAAACTGAAATAACTGAAGAAAAAAAATTAAGCCTTGAGTTACAATATTGAAAGATTTTATGGGTAAAATATTGAATGATGCAGGAAGCATCAAAGGAAGATGGAAGGAATACACAGAGTCACTGTACCAAAAAAATTGGTCGGTATTCAACTATTTCAGGAGATAGCATATGATCAAGAACCAATGGTACTGCAGGAAGATGTTGAAGCTGCACTGAAGGAATTGGGGAAAAACAAGGCTCTAGGAATTGGTGGAATATACTTTGAGGTGTTTCAAAAAACATGCCACACTGGAGGTACTTACTCATCTATGCCAAGAAACTTGGAAGACAGCTACCTGGCCAACTGACTGGAAGAGATCTGTTTTTGTACCCATTCCAAAGAAAGGTGATCCCACAAATGTGGAAATTATTGAACAATATCATTAATATCACACACAAGTAAAATCTTGCTGAAGATAATTCAAAAACAGTTGTAGCAGTGTATTGACAGAGAACTTCCAGAAATGCAAGCTGGATTCAGAAGAGGACATTGAATAAGGGATATCATTGCAGATGTCAGATGGATCTTGGCTGAAAGCAAAGAATACCAGGAAGATGTTTACTTGTGTTTTATTGACTACGCAAAAGCATTCAATTGTGTGGTTCATGACAAATGATAGATAACATTGAGAAAAATAGGAATTCCAGAATATTTAATTGTGCTCATGAGGAACCTGTACATAGACTGTTGTTCAAACAGAGCAAGGGGATACTTCATGGTCTAAAAGCAGGAAGAGAGTGCATCAGGGCTCTATCCTTTCACCATACTTACTCAATCTGTATGCTGAACAAATAATCTGAGAAGCTAGACTATATGAAGATGAACATGGCATTAGGATTGGAGGAAGACTCATTAACAAACTGTGACATGCAGAGGACACAACCTTACTTTTTGAAAGTGAAAATGACTTGAAGCACTTCTGATGAAGATTAAAGACTACAGTCTGCAGTATGGATTACACCTCGATAGAAAGAAAATGAAAATCCTCACAACTGGTCCAATAAGCAGTATCATGATAAATGAAGAAAAGATGGAAGTTGTCAAAGATTTAATAATACTGGTGCTACAGTCAACACCAATGATGGAAATCAGTCAAGAAATCAGATGACTTATTACATTGGGCAAATCTCCTGCAAAAGACCTATTTGAAGTGCTGAAGAGCAAAGATATCTCTTTGAAGTCCTAGCGACCCCTTCTTGGGTTTCTGAGGCAGTATTGCCCAATCTTCCTTCTGAGGAGTGGCTGGTGGGGTTTGAACTGCCAATCTTCTGGTTAGCAGTCAAATGCCTTAGGCACTGTGCCACCAGGGCTCCCAATGTGCCTAACCCAAGCCATAATATTTTCAATCACCTGACATGCATATGAAAGCTGGACAATGAATAAGAAGGACTGAAGAAGAGTTGATACTTTGAATTATGGTGTTGGGGAAGAGTACTGAAAGAACCACGGACTGCCAGAAGAACTAATAAATATGTCCTGGAAGAAACGTAGCCAGAATGCTCCTTGGAAGTGAGAATGGCCAGACTTCTTCTCCTCTACTTTGATCATGTTGTCAGAAGGGACCATTCACTGGAGAAGGATATGCTTGGTAAAGTGGAGGGTCAGTGAAAATGGGGAAGACCTTCAAGAAGATGGATTGAAACAGTAGCTGCGACAATAGTCTCAGGTATAGCAAGGATTGTGAGGCTGGCACAGGATAGGGCAGAGTTTTGTTCTGTTGTACATAGGTCTTTGTGAGTCAGAGCTGACTCAACGGCATCTAACAACAACACAACAATATCATAACCATGGGCAATTCAGTGATTTGATTTGATGTGTATTATTTAAGACTACCCAAACACAGAATGTGCCAACAGGATTGGATGAAGACTCATGAACAACTTATGACATGCACATGACAAAACAGCTTGCTGAAAGTGAAGAGAACTTGAAGCACTTACTGTGTTAGACTGGGTTCTGTAGAGAAACAAAACCAGTAAAGCTTATAAAGAGAGAGAAAGTGAAATTTATCTTAGGAAAATGGCTCACACACTTATGTTGTTGTTGTTGTGTGCTGTCAAGTCAGGCCTGACTCACAGCGACCCCTCCTTGGGTTTCCAAGGCAGTATCACTATGGAAGTAGATTACCCAACCTTCCTTCTGAGGAGTGGCTGGTGGGTTTGAACCACCAGCCTTCTGGTTAGCAGTCAAGTGCTTTAGGCACTATGCTACCAGAGCTCCTCACACACTTATAGAAGCTGGCAAGTCTAAAGTTCTTGGATCAAACGTCAAGCTGGAGGCTTTTCCTGACTCATGCAGCTGCAGGGGCTGAGGAGCTCAAGGTTCGCTCTTGACTTCAATGAATGATGAATCCAAGATCTTCAGACTGAATAGTGGATTGTTCACTCATGGACAGTTGTAGGCAGCACAACAGAATCCTGATCCACAGAAGAGTGTCTCTTTTCCCAGGATGTCCATAAATATACTGGAAGCAGGCCACCCCCCTAGGGAAACTCCCTTTCACTGGATTGGCTGCTCAAAACATACACATCTGATCCCATCATTGGAACAACCCACATCACAATTGCTTAAATCACACAGAATTGTGGTCCAGCCAAGTTGACACACAGCTCCAACTATCACACTTACTAATGAAGATCAAAGGCTACAGCCTTCAGCATGGATTACACCTCAAAATAAAGAAAGCAAAATTCCTGACAACTGAACAAATAAGCAACATCATGACAAGTGGAGAAAAGATGTAAGTTGTCAAGGATTTCAATGTACTTGGATCCACAATCAGTGACCATGGAAACAGCAGCCAAGAAATCAAATGGTGTACTGCATTGCTGCAAAAGTCTTCTTTCAAGTGTTAAATGGCAAAGATGTCACCTTGAAGACTAAGGTGTGCCTAACCCAAGCCATGGTATTTTCATTTCTGTCATATGCATGAGAAAGCTGGACAATGAATAAGGAAGACTGCAGAAGAATTGATGCATTTGAATTGTGGTGGTGGTGAAGAATACTGAATATACCATGGACTACCAGAAAAATGAACAAATATGTCTTGGTAAAGTAAAGGGTCAGGGAAAAAGAAGGCTTAATGAGATGGATTGACACAGTAGCTGCAACAATGGGTACAAACATAGCAGCGATTTGTGAGGGTGGTGCAGGGCTGGGCAGTGTTTTGTTCTGTTGTGTATGGACTCACTACGAGGAGGAACTGACTTGATGGCATGTAACAACAACAAGAACTCAAACATGGTTCTTCACTTTTTTTTTTTTAAGTCAAATGTTCAGACATTGGAGATTCAGAGTTTTACAAGAACTAGAAAAAAATGGCAAATAAGCTCTCAGCTATTCATGATAGTATCACCTTTTGGAAATATAAGTTGAGAAACCCACTGAAGAGCTCATGTGGTTTTATTCTGGAATCTGACAGTCCATAGTAAAGATTTTCACTTCTAAAAGAGTGGGAAAATCATACTTTCATTGGCAAGAGTGAGCTTTGCTATCTTGTTGAACTTGGATTTGCTTGTTCTCTTCTGGCTCCACAAGAAGAAGAAAAAACATTTGTAGTGGTAATATGTGCTCATTTTAATGCTGACATTTTAAAATTAAGAGTCTGTGAGTGACTGTCTACTTCTGGTCATCCAATGGTTACATGTTGTGCAGCTCTTCCATGGTGATAAAAGCTACCATGCCCTTCCTCTCGGGCAACTAACATTGTGGTTCTTAGCCTTTCTTTCTATTGAGTACCACAAAAAGTAAAACTGCACCAGAATGTAATATGACTTTAATTTAAGCTATAAATAACTTTTAAGTGTATGTATCTAAGATGTGCAAAGGTACATCTGCTCAAAATCTGGCTATCTTTGTCTGATTTTATAGAAACTGAGTAACAATGATGATAACACTGTAAGTGGTAGTACTTTGTATATGCTGAGATGAATTTTCACGTGGTAACAAACCTAGAGAACAATATATTACTGGAGGTGAAATGGGCGTTGTGATGTTGGATGGCTGTGGCCTGTGTCTGTGACAATTGAAATAGCGGGTAGATATTGATTCTGGCCTTAGCCATACAGATTATTGGGAGTTGCCACTAAACCTCATTTTTGACCACTTTGTCTATTTACCCTTGTTCTTTTTGCCGTAAGAGTGGTTAGTGGTCATGAAATAATCCATGTTACTAACGCTGTTGAGTTAGTGAATTCTTAGCTGTGGTGAGTTATGATTGAGAGAGGGGAAAAAAAAAACAGCCCCCCCCTTTTTTCTTTATAAAACACTAAAAACGTGCTTAATTCCGTAAAATCTTTGTGACTTTTTTTCCTTTACTCCAATCATCTCTACTTATTTTGCCAATTTTTTTTTCCTCCAAACAACTACAACATGTTTATGATTTGACGTTTTTAATTTTAATTTTTTAAAAATCTGTACCTCTTTCTTTTTTTCCTTCCTTTCTCTATGTCCCCCTTCTAGTTCCTAAAACATAGCTTCTTAACTTGGGGTCTGTCAAACAATTAAACTATATTTAAGAATTTGTGTGTGTCTATGTAAGTGCACTTTTTTTTTTTTCTTTTCTGGAAATAGAATTCATACCTCTAGAGTCTGTGACTTTTTCCCTTCTCTGGCTCTAGGAGGGCTCATTTTAAGCCTGCCAGAGTGACAAAACTAACTAATCCCAACATCAGAGTTCTACGCACACTTTCTTTTTTTAAAATTTTATTATTTTTAAAATTTTTATTGTGATTTGGTGAAAGTTTATAGAGCAAATTCCCTTTCCATACAACAGCTCACATACCCTTTGTCTCATGACATTGACTACAATTTCCCACAATGCAACAGCTCCCCTCCCACTTCCTCCCAATAGTTACCTCTTCCCTGTGTCCTTCATTCCCTGGCACTCTTGCCACCCAAGCTGTCTCCCTGTGCATCACAGCTCTTCTATTCTCCCATGACTGATCTCTCCAAGGAGTGTCTCTACCTAAGGTAAATGTTCAGCTCATATGCCTGTCTTTTGTTTGGCTGGAAGCCACAGGAGTGGGTTCAATTCCAGACTTGAAGGGCAACTAGGGGCCATAGGCTCAGTGGTTCCATCAGGTTCTATCAAACCAGCAAACCTCATTCATTTTTCAAAATGATTTTGAGTTTTGTTGCACATTGTTTTCCCACTCTATCCAGGATCTCCTACATATATCCCCCTCTGAGTGGTTGACAGTGGTAGCTGGGTACCATCTAGTTCTTCTGGTCTCATAGTTGTATAGGCTGAGGATCGCATGGTGTACCAGTCCGTTGGACTAATTGTTTCCATGCGTTTTTGGTTTTCTTCATTCTTCTTTGCTCTGGATGAGAAGAGGCCCATTGTTGCATCTAGATGGCTGCTTGCAAGCTTTTAAGATCCCAGTTGTTACTTGCCAAAGTAGGATGTGGAACAATTTTTTGTGTAGTATGTTATGCCAGTTGAGCTTGATGTCCCCTGTGACTATGGTCCTGAGCCCACAGGTCCAACTATATGCTCCTTCTGGGTAGCTGGCTGTGGCCAAGAAGTGACTACAAACTCGCCCCTTGTCAGCTCTACTATATACCTGGGAATTCTTACAGAACATACAAATACACTTGTAGAAATATTGTCTGCCAACCCTATACATGGTCTTGGGCACACTCCCCCCTGCATTGACATACCTAATAGTTCAGCCTGTCCATCCATCTATCCACCCATTTATCAATGTTTGCCTTTACTGACAAAGCAGTACTCCATGTGCAAAAGGGTTCATCTTTGTTGTCTGTACCTCCTATGCACCTCTCTACAGAGTTCTACACACCTTATTTGCATGATTTCACCTAGTAATCTGGTGGGAGTTACAAAGACTATGGCTTGAAAAGCCATACCAAGTAATTTACTGCACTGCACCTTATAATAAAATATGAGTGATAATACAATCTGTATCATAGGATTATATCCAATAGGTAATGTTCTTTCATTGCCCTAGATTTTAAGTCCTATGGAGAAGTTCTGCTCTGTAGCACATGGGACATCGTGAAAGAGAATAGACTTGATAGCACAGTTTTTAAATTTTATTTTCTAAGAAGTAAATTAAACAATGTATGTAAATTTCTTTATGGGTCTTAGGCACTGAGTCAATGACTGACTGATTAATTCATGAAGGTACTTTTAAAATTCTGTGTTACACCTTATAGGGATTTTCTAAGGGTTTAGGAGTAATAAATGCAGTCATATTTCTCAGAGAAAATAGATCCTCTTAGCAAATATGTCCATCTGAAATTCTAGGAATTATTACTGTACTCCAACACTGCAGGATCACTGAATGAAGAGCTTGAGATAAAAAAACAGTGTCTACAAGATCTGTTACTGGTGGCCAAATAGTGTCTAAGAATCCACAACCTTGACTTCTCTCTGAGACAGACCATTGATGTTGTTGTGCCCAGGCTGTAAAGGAGAATTTCGGAAGAGAAGAAGACGCCAACCCACGCCAATGCAAATGCAATAGGACAGTTTATTAGCCAAC
>NW_006921685.1:5875342-5884027 GCF_000298275.1 Orycteropus afer afer | reverse complement strand
TTGATACCTGCTGAGACTGGAGGGCAGATAAAGGCCCTAAGGAGTGTTTAGAATTACAAAAGTTCTGTTAGCACTACTGACACTAAAAGGTTTCTGGTTAAAGATTTTCCTGGAGGCTGCTAGAATTCTGGCTTCAGATTGACTCACAATGTAGCATATTCTCAGGCCCCAAACAAGAAACTCTCACAGATAGTTTAATCTGTGCACTTCAGTTGTCCACAAATTAATAATGTTTAATTCCACAAATATTTCCTGAATGGCTTCATCATATGAAGACTTGGTTTGTATGCCCATCCATCTTATGCAAGACAAAAAGGATAGAAAATTTTTTGAGTCAGAAATCAGTAGTGGGTTCAAATTCTGGCTTCCACTTTTACTTGTTTGAAGATCTTGGTCAAGGCTTAATCTCTTTAAGCTTCTGTTTTCTTATTTGTAAAATGGTGATACTAATAGTATTTACTTCATGGATTTGTTGAAACTTTAATGAGATAATTCACTTAAAGCTATCTTAGCACATAGCTCAACATTAAACATACATTGTTGTTGTTGTTATGTGCCGTTGAGTCAGACCTACTCATAGTGACCCCTCCTTGGGTTTCCGAGGCAGTATCACTGCGGAAGTAGATTGCCCCATCTTTCTTCCGAGGAGTGGCTGGTGGGTTTGAACCGCCAGCCTTCTGGTTAGCAGTCAAGTACCTTACGCACCATGCTACCAGAGCTCCCAAATATACATTAGCTTTTATTATTATTAGTTTGCTCAATAGCTGCTATGTTACTGACACATTTCCTAAAGATTTCTGAGGAATGTCTCACCTAATTGTTATTGCTCATTAAGAAAGCAGAAAAACAGAGAAAAAATATGCCCATACACACAACCAAAAGTCAGAATAAATACAATATAGAAAAAACAAACTAGTTCATACCACTTATCAGATGCTATTCAATTTAAAACCCACTTTTGGTCTATAAATACCAGAGATTCTCTGAAATCAGTGCGTAACCTTTGATGAGTGGTTATTTGAACCACCCTCAGGAAGGTTTACTTCTTGGAGCTTTGAACAATAGCGACTTCCTTAAACACATTCAAGATCAATTTAAAAATGATTCACCATCAAAGGACCCGAGAAGATTATCTTGTTCTCCATCTTCTCTCTTCACCTTGAGGAGGAACTGTAACACAGAGGTTAACAACGTAGACCTTGGGGTCCAAAATACTGAGTAATGCATATGATGTGGTTAGAGCAGTCCCTGATTAGAGTGTTTTGTGTTTTTCCATTTCTTGTACTTTATATAAGCTTGCTGTAATGCCACTTCATCATAGAAATCATATTTCATATTAATTTACCACTTACTCTATGTGTTGGACATTGCTCTAAGAACTTTTCATGGATTAACTCATTTATTACTTGCCACAACCCTATGATGTAGATGCTATTATCATTAATATTTTATTACAAGGTGCGGTGCAGTGAATTACTTGGTATGGCTTTCTAGCCATGATCTTTGTAACTGCCACCAGATTATGGGGTGGGACCATGCAAATAAGATGTGTAGAATTCTGATGTTGGGATTGGTTAGTTTTGTCACTCTTCCAGGCTTAAAATGAGCCCTCTCTTGTGGCACAGTCGATAAGGCACTTGACTGCTAACCAAAAGGTCATTAGTTCAAACCCATCAGCTGCTCCATGGAAGGAAGATGAGGCAATCTACTTCTGTAAAGATTTACAGCCTTGGAAACCCAATGAGGGTCGCTATGAGTCAGAAACGACTCAGTGGCAGTGAGTTTAAAGGCAGAGAGGGGATCTCATTGACATCAAGAGAGAAGAGCTGGAGGTGAAGTGGACTGTGTCCTTGGACCTGAGATCCCTGCGCTGGACCTCCTTGGCTGAGAGATGCCCTGGCAGAGAGACACCCTGGTAGAGAGATGGTGGCAGTGGAACTAAGAGGCATGAAGACAGAGCGGCAGGCTTACCTGGCTCACAGGGCCAGAGGCCAAGCCAAGAGGCCAAGGGCCAGAGAGGAGGGTGTGAGGGCACATCAGAGGGGAGAGTGTCCTGATCAAAAAATTGTATCCTGAGTGTGTTTCTGAGCCTGAATATTGTCTGTGAGTTCTGCGTGGCCATTGCAATGCGTTATCGAACCCAATGGAGAAGTAGTGAGTACTGTGGCAGGGATGATTGGTGTCAAAGTGGTAAAAAGCTGGAGGGTGGCAGCATGTCTGGCCTCAGGATTGGGCAGTCTGGGGCTGGTGATGGTGATTCTGTCTTCCTCTTGTGAAGTTAGAGGTAAGAAAATGTCCCCTCCCCATCCTTTTAGCAATTGGTGTCAGAGGCAGGATTTGTTGAAATGGCTCCAGACTCATGTAAGTTTGGCGTTTTGTAAGAGAGAGAAGGAAGGTATCTGGGAAGTAAAATTTTTGATTCTTAGATGGTTACTTTGGTTGTTGTTACCTGAGATGGTGGATTATAGAGCTATTATGCTGTGGCTGAGGGGAGAAAGGCCTGAGGCAAGAGCCAGGCCAATTAAAGGAGATCATTGATCTAGAGGCGAGGGCTTTTGGTTACACCCAGCCAAAGGCCTGAGACCATACAGATAGAATGGGAAGATAATCTAGGTGAAGAGATGAAACTGGAATGTTTTTAAAGGATTATGTGTTTATCTGGGAGCTCTGGTAGCGCAGTGCCTAAGGCACTTGACTGCTAAGCAGAAGGCTGGAGGTTCAAACCCACCAGCCACTCTTCAGAAGGAAGAAGGAAGGAAGGCTGGGCAATTTACTTCTGTAATGATACCTTCTCGGAAACCCAAGGAGAGGTCTCTATGAGTAGGGTCTGAGTCGACGGCACATAATAACAACAACATGTGTTTATCTGAATGTACTATGGATATTGAAAGTTCTTTTACTTAGTTGTTAGAAGTGAACACTGGATATGGATTAACAAAGAGCATGTAAGTCTGCTTTCAGCCAATACTTGATTGTATATGTTAAAAGGGAAAATAGAATTTGCTCAGAAGAAACACAGGTTTAGCTACCCAGAGGGACTGAGTAGTTGAACCTGTGGGCTCAGGACTATAGTCACAGGGGACATCAAGCTCAATTGGCATAACATATTACACAAAACATTGTTCCACCTACTTTGGTAAGTAGCAACTGGGACCTTAAAAGCTTGCAAGCACCCATCTAGATGCAACGATGGGTCTCTCCTTGTCCAGAGCAAAGAAGAATGAAGAAAATAAAAGATTCATGGAAAGAATTAGTCCTAGCAGTTGGTACTCCATGCGATCTGCAGCCTATACAACTATGAGACCAGAAGAACTAGATGGTGCCCAATGTCAAACACTCAGAGGGGGATCTATGTAGGAAACCCTGGATAGAGAGGGAGAACAATGTGGAACAAAACTCAAAAGCATTTGGAAAAAAAAAAGGGGGGGCGGGACAAGGTTTGCTGGTCTGATAGAGCCTGGTGGAGCCACTGAGACTATGGCCCCTAGCTGTGCTGCAGGTCTAGAAACTGAACCCACACCTGTGGCTTCCAGCCAAACAAAAGACAGGCATAGAAGTTGAACATTTACCTGAGGTAAATAAATTCCTTGGAGAGAACGATCATGGGAGAAAGAAGGGCTGTTTACACACAGGGAGACAGCTCAGGGGGCAGGGGTGCATGGAGAGATGGACACAGGGAAGAGGTGACTGTCGGGAGGAAGTGGGAGGGGAGCTGTTGCATTGTGGTGAATTGTGGTCAATGTCATGAGACAAAGTGTATGTGAACTGCTGTATGGAAAGTGAATTTGCTCTGTAAATTTTCACCCAAATCACAATTAAAAAAAGAAAGAAAGAAAGAAAGCAACACAGGCTTTTGTTTCAAGCCCTGTGTGCAGAGTATAGGGGTCTTAAGTAGAAAACCTGAGCCCCACCTCCATGTCCTTTTAGTAAGGAAACTAATATACAGAAAGACAAAGTAACTTTTCCAGGCTTACACAGTCGGTAAGTGGCAGAACCAGGATGTAAAACCAGACTGTAGGATTCTAGACCCGTGTTCTGTCCTCTACTCTACGTGCCCTGGCTTGAATCAATGAAGTTGATGTTAAGACATGGCTTGCCTAGATTTTCTTTTCATAACAATGGTTGACATACGTCCCTATTAGAATGTCTTCATTTTAAGTGTAGGGGAAAAAATTACAGGGAGTCAGAATATCTCGTTTTGAGTTATTGATTGGTCAGTGCTAACCCTGAGACTTACTAATGTCATTACACTTCTCTTTGTTTCATTTTCTTTAGCAAGAACCTGCTCACTTGTTTTCCAAAGCAGAGTAGGATACTCTGGACCCTCAGTCTAATAGAATCTTAAAATATTTGCAGTTCAGTTCTGATGAAATGCCTGGATGAGAGAAGTGGTTTTGGGGAAAGAACTATTCAACTACTCTTCAGGGTACTCCAAGATCTATTCCTGGATCAAGTCATACCATTGATACTCCACATCTTTGAAGACTCACCTTTACTAAGTTAAATATACTAAAGCTCACAGGTAAAAGATACAAATAAGAAATCTGTTCTAACTGAGTGCTCATTGTATGCTGGGCACAGTGCAAATGAGTGGTGATATACTGTGGACCACCATAAACAGAATCCCTTTATTCGTAGCATTCTTAGTCAAAATGGGATCTAGACATTGCAATGTCAGATATAGTAGGATGCAATAAGGAGTATGATTGGAGAAATTTAAAAAATTGAATAAAATTGAAGTTTTATTGAGGCAAGCAGGAGGGACTTTGCAGAAGATGTGCCAAAGGAAGCGAAATATAAGCTGTAGCCTGTTGTCTGAATTGAAGGTAGCCAGAAGAATATAGAAAAGAATTTCCAAGGCAGAGAACAGCATTAGTAAAGTCTGGAGGAAGGAAGAGCAAGGTGAATTTCAGGAGCTTAGAGCCATCCAAAGGAACCTTGGTGGTGCAATGGTTTAGTTTTCTGCTGCTAACCAAAAGGTCAGCAGTTAGGACCTCCCAGTAACTCCATGGAAGAGGATATGGCAGTATGCTTCCAAAAGGATTTATAGTCTTGGAAATCCGACGGAGCAGTTCTGCTCCTATAGTTTCACTATGAGTCATTTGAAATTTGATGGCAATAGGAGAGATGCACAGAATGGCTGGAGACAAGAACTCATGGGCTCAGAGTGGTGAAAGATGTGGATGTAGAGGTAGGCAGGACTAGTCACACAGCCAGGTAAAAGACTTTCCCTAAGACATTGTTGAAGGCTGCACTTCATCACTTAATGTGTATTATTTAAAACTCTACAGAAGAAATTTCTTATAGAATTTTATTTCAGAAAAAACAAACCCTTGCTTTCCTTGACATGTATTGATTTATTTTTCTAGACTCATGTTGGGGCATTGGTGGTTTAGTGGTAGAATTCTCCCCTTCCATTCAAGAAACCTATGTTCAATTCCTTATTAAGGCACCTCATGAGTGGCCATCACCTTTCTGTCAGTGGAGGCTGTGCGTTGCTATGAAGCTGAGCACGTTTTAGGAGAGGTTCCAGACTAAAATGAACTAGGAAGAAAGGGCTGGCAATCTACTTCTGAAAATCAGTCAATGAAAACGTTATGGATCACAAAGGTCTGAGCCACAGCCAGTCATGGGGATGATGCAGAATCAGACAGCATTTTGTTCCATTGTGCATGGGGTTGCCATGCATTGGAGGCCACCTCAATGACAGCTAACAAGAGTCATGTTGCTATCTGAGGGAGCCCAGACCAGTGTTTCCAGTCCTTCATTTTGTTTCTAGGTAATTTTGATCTATTTTCTTACAATCTTTGTTTTGGTTTATTTCTTCCTTTGCCATAATGAGAAGAATGTAATGTTCTATGCTTCCTTATCATTCTGGTTATTAGGAAACTCAGAGCTAAATTTGATGCTTACTTCTAGCAGATATTTTTTTATAACACCATATCCAGGTTATATGAAGCCTATGGTTATATAATTTCAGGGGCTCCTTTTAATAAAAAGAATACAAAATAAGGTAAGAAAGTAATATTTATTTAAATAAGAAATTGCAACAAATTTGAGCTGATAAACAGCTTAATCATCACAAAATCCAGAAAAATAACTTAATATTTTTATTACCTGCTTGATACACCTATAGAGTAGTTTCTGATTCTATACATTTCAAGTCTTAGTTATCCTTCATTACCCACATCTTTATAGTGCCAGTTAGCAAAGGCACATTCATATTGTAATATGAATTCTGACCCTACACTTTTTGGTCATAGTGTCAGAGGAGTAAACTTTGGGAGTTAAGCATGGGAGGTGGGAATATATCTGGAAGCCACACTTACACAAGAATGTCTAACAATATTTTGATTATACACAGAAGTGACAGTGAATAAAATAAATATACCCCATTAAAATGAAATAAAAGTATCTCCATCTCAATTTCCCCAAAATGTCCATGACTATTTCAGTGCCATTTGATTTTAGGAAAATTATGATAGAGGTAACTTGGGAATAGAAATAGACAACTGTCTTAACCATTTTGTGCTGTGAGACATATATTTCCCACCAACATTTTCAGACTTTCAGTTTTCTTGGGAAGCTGCTATCCCTGGTGGGGACCTATAAAACTGCATGCTGTGTAGTAAATTACTTAGTGTGGCTTTTCTACCCATAAGTCTTTGTAAACTCCGAGGTAGAATTTGCCATGAGCAACTGAGGAGCTCCTGATTGCTAAAGTTGTCCACCTGGGGTATTTCTGTTGACAGTGGCACTAAACAATGTTCTAGGAGGTTCCCACATTCTCTCAGGTGGTTAGAATTCTGATGTTATGATTGGTTGGTTTGGCCACTCTGCTGGGCTCAAGAGCAGACCTCTTAGAGGCAGAACTCTCTCTCTCTCTGACTGCTGGTTGAAGAAGACGTGCTGCTGAAAGAGACAGGTGCTCCTGAGAGATACGTGCTGCTGGGAAAGAGATGCAAGAGACACGCATTGCTGAGTGAGACACTGAGGGACACACTGCTGGGAGAGAGACTGAGCGTTTTTCCTGAACTTGAATTGTAGCCTTGTGCTTCCATAATAAACCCCAAAATCTGTGAGTTCTGTGTGGCCACTGCAGTGAATTTTCAAACCTGGTAGATAGGCTTTGGGTGCTGTGGGAGGAACTGTTGGTGTAAGGGCTGGAGGGAGGCAGCATGTCTGGCCTCACAGGAATGGGCCTTGGGCTACTGATAGTGATTCTGTCTTCCTCTTGTGCAGTTAGAGGAGGTCAGAAGATGTAGCCTCCTTGCCCTTTTAGCACTGCATGAATCTGAAAAAAATGGGTCTCATGCCACCAATCCTACTATCAGAGTCCGCTTGGGACATATATGTCCCACATAAATGTATCAAAATCCATCTTACCTCCAAAAACTTTTCCTCTTGATTTCAGCATGCCTTCCATTACTGAAATCACATGGTATCAATAAAAATTCAAAGCAGAAAACAATTTGGTCATGAAAGGATTAGCCAATTGTGTGCAAATTTTATAAAAACTCATGACCTTGTAAACGCATTACCTGAACTCTTCCTAGGGTGTGGAATATAGAGTCCTGAAGTTGATGCTTCATTAGTGATTTTACAGTGAGTCTATCTGTGAACATTCCTTCTGCTTGTGCCTAACCTTCTAATTTTATTAACCTTATTACAATTTCTTGCTGTGAATTGCCTAAGATCCTTTTTGAAAAGAAATAAGTGTAATAAACAAGTTAATTAATAAAATACAGGAATGATAATATACCATATCTACATGACTGTACTCTTATGTTGTTAGGAGCTGTTGAGTCACTTCCAACTCATAGCAACAACATGTGTAAAAGAATGAAACAGTGCTTGGTGCTGCACTGTCTTTACCCATAACCAATGTGAATTTTCCATCACCGTAACAGAAACTCAGTGCTCCATAAACAATAACCTCCTTTTCTCCACCCTCCTGCTCCTTGAGACCACTAATAAGCTTTAGTTTCTATACAAAAGAAAAAAAAAAAAAAAAAGAACCCATATATATAAAAAATTCACAATGTGCAATACTGTGTTTAAGACAGAATTGGAAATAAAAAGAAGTATAAAATAGATGTGTCATCTCCATTTTTGAGTATGTATTGTTTCAATGCCTATTGCTATCAAGTTGATTCTGACTCATAATGACCCTACAGGCCAGTGTAGATTGCACCATAGGGTTTCCAAAGCTGTAATCTTTTTGGAAACAGACTGCTGTTGGGGACCAAGAAAAAGACCCCCAAAAGAACATGATTGCAAGGCACATGTTCTAATTACAGTGAAGAGATGACAAGACCTCTCTTGTGATTGTTTGCTTTTAGAGATGGTAAGGCCTCTCTGTGGTTGAATGTTGCTTTAAGAGATGGAAAGGTCTCTCTCACTGTTAAATACTTAATTGGTAAAACATCAAAGTATTAAAAATAGATGTTATTCTCTATGTTTTTTATCTTATTGGGATGTTTTATACTTTGCTTCACTGTGTCCTAGTAAACATTTATCGTTTTATACTCCTTATTCCTGAGGAGATTTCTGTGATTGTTTTAATGACCACCTGTTCTTGTTATGACTCTCACTTCTTTAGGGTATATACCTAGTAATGGGATGGCTGGGTCAAATGGTATTTGTATTTCCAACTTTTGAAGGAATCGCCATACTGCTTTCCAC
>NW_006921685.1:5858501-5869907 GCF_000298275.1 Orycteropus afer afer | reverse complement strand
CATCTTAGTCCTCAAAGTGACATCTTTGCTTTTTAACACTTTGAAGAGATATTTCGCCCTGCAAAATTTCCCAGTGTAACACATCATTTGATTTCTTGAATGCTGCTTCCATTGTTGTTGATTGTGAATTCAAGTAAAATGAAATCTTTGACATCTTCAATCTTTTGTCCATTTATCATGATCTTGCTTATTGGTTCAATTGTGAGATTTTTGGTTTTCTTTATGTTGAGTTGTAGCCTACATGGAAAGCTGTAGTCTTTGATCTTTGTCAGTAAGTGCTTCAGTTGGTCTCTGCTTTCAGCAAGCAAGGTTGTGCCATCTGCATATTACATGTTGTTAATGAGTCTTCCTCCAATCCCAATGCTGCATTCTTCTTCATACAATCCCTCTTCTTGGATTTTTTTGCTCAGCATACCTGACTGCTAACTAGAAGGCTGGTGGGTCAAACCCACCAGCCACTCCTCAGAAGGAAGATTGGGCAGCATATTTCTGTAGAGAAACCCAAGGAGGGGTATCTATGAGTCAAATCGACTCAATGGCAGTGAGTTTGGAATTTTTTTGGTTATACTGATTGAATAAGTATGGTAAAAGGACAAAACCTTGACATACACCTTTCCTGATTTTAAACCATGCAGTGTCCCTTTGTTCTATTTAAATGACAGCCTCTTAGTCTTTGTACAACTTCCTCATGAGCACCATTAAGTGTTCTGAAATTCCCATTCTTTGCAATGTTATCCAGACTCAAATGCCTTTGCATAGTCAATAAAATACAGGTAAACACCTTTCTGGTATTCTCTGCTTTCAGCCAAGATCCATGTGACATCAGCAGTGATATCCCTTGTTCCATGTCTTCTTCTGAATCCAACTTGAATTTCTGGCAATTCCATATGGATGTATTGCTGCAACTATTTTTGAATTCTCTTCAGCAAAATTTTACTTGTGTGTGATATTAATGATATTGTTCGATAGTTTCCCCATTCTGTTGGATCACCTTTCTTTGGAATGGGCACAAATACAGATCTTTTCCAGTCAGTTGGCAAGGTAGCTGTCTTGCAAATTTGTTGGTATAAGTGAATGAAAGCCTCTAGCACTGCATTTGTTTGTGGAAACATCTCAATGTGTATTCCATAAATGTCTAGATCCTTGTTTTTTGCCAGTGCCTTCAGAGCAGCTTGGAATTCTTCCTTCAATACCAGTTCTTGATCATATGCTACCTCCTGAAATGGTTGAATATGAACCAATTCTTTTTGGTACAGTGACTATGTATTCCTTGCATCTTCATTGGATATTCCTGCGTCATTAAATACTTTGCCCATAGAAACCTTCAATATTGCAACTTGGGGCTTGAATATTTTCTTCAGTTCTTTCAGTTAGGGAGATGCCTAGCATGCTTTTCCCTAATAATATATAGGTACCTTTAAATGTATAACAATAATTATTTCATTTACTGTGTGCTAGGCACTGTGCTAAGGGTTTTAGATGATTTATCCTATTTAATGTTCACAAAAACTCTCTGAGGTATATACTATGATTTCTTCACCATCATTGAAGAAATGGAATCGTAAAGAAGTTAAATAACTTGCTCTAGGCCAAGTGGCAGAATGAGGATTTGAACCTAGGACTGCCTGTGGGCTAACCAATACATTATAAATAGTTTAAACATATTCAGTAAGTGTGTTTATACAGGGGTATCAGGATATCAGGACCAGGGTTTTATAAAGTCCTTATCTGTTAAAATGATGTGGGATGTGAATTTAAATGAAATGCATTTATGAAACTTCCTTCCCAAATGCTCACATGAATTATGGTTTTTAAAACCCAATTGTATGGAAAGGGAAAAAAAAATCTGCTCCTATTGAAAGCATCAATGCCCCAACATGACTCTAGGCATTGGGAGTATATGCTGGGCAGTATGAATCAACTTTTAAATAAATAGCTAGTGCAGACTAGATAATTGAGTAAGTTGAAGCTTGTTAAGCTTGTTTCTTCCCAGACATCATCTAATCACATTTTCCAGAAATGCTGACTTCTACACTGGCATGCCTATATTGAAATGATGCATACATTTCAAATCTCTATTCCTAAACAGGTCCATATATAAAGATACAGACCTCTGTTTATAGATTTTGTATTGTGTGAGTTCCCTTTCCCACTAGTTACCACTCAAATTTATAGATCCATTCACTGGGAATAGGTCTCATAAATCCACCCTGGGGATGTCTACCCTGCCATCGATATGTCCTTGCACTTCAAGGTGCTGCGAACTATTTGTTCAGCACGTGTTTGAGAGATGGAGTTGCATACTTGAGATATGTTGTCTTTCCTCACAACTCTGAATAGTTGATATTTAACAGATGTGGAAACTGAGGCTCAGGGTGATTAAGTAAGACACATAGGTTCAGGATACACAGAGCCTGGGCTGAAATTAAGTTCTATATGACTTCACACTCCATTTGCCATGATACTGTCATCACAGAGTTAAGCAAACACCAGCACAAGGAGTCCTGCTTGAGCAGGCCACCAGAATTGTCAGTTAGTCTCTCCTGTAGGCATTTTTCTTTTGTTTCTGGGCTTGGACCCATCTTGGTTTTTCTACTTTCCTATAGGAAAGTCCTTAGTGCATCAATAATTCAATACCTCTATGTACAAGAGATGTATGAATCCAGCACAATTTAGTGTTTAGCCAGGTAAGTTTTATTTTTTTAAACAAATGTATATTTTTCTTTCAGTGAAGTTTTTTAGAAAAGGTTTCTGCCTTAGATTTTCCATTATTTGAAAGCCGTTTGAAGAGAGAAAAGAATTTAAAAGAGATTGCATACACTTCCAGTTTATTTGAGAACTAGTTTCTAAATAAGTGGGAGGTTTCATCATGAAGAGAAAAAATTTCTCCAAATCATAGACTTTCAGAATCAAAAGAGATCTTAATGATCATCTAAGGGAATATGTCCTTGTCCTAGTTACACACTGAAACCTTGGACCCATCCTTGACTCCTCTCTCGTCTCATATCAAGGCAAATTCTGTCAGCTATACCTTCAAAATACATCCAGATTGGATCACTTTGTACAACCTCCATCTACCCAGGTCCAAATCATCTTCACAGTCTCACCACCCCCCTGCTTCTTGCCTTTTTTCAGTTTATTCTTAAGTCAACAGCCAGAGTGATACTTTAGAAACACACCAGATCCCATCCCTCCTCCAGTGGCTCCTCATCTTAGCCTGAGTTAAAGCCAGTTCCTACCATGGCCACAAGTTCTATGTGATCAGATCCTCTCTGACATCAGGCAGGTCTTAAACAAATTTTACACAAATAATTTGTGGCAATTGTAATGACAGGTGATATTATACATCAGTAGCGCTAAAAAGCACAGCAATGTATTTATTGAGCACTTAATATGTACCAAGTCACTGTTCTAAGTTCTTTATGTGCTGGATTTTATTATTTCCTTTATCCTGAGTTTTGGGTTCTATTATTATTTTTTGCTTTGTTTTCAGGTAAGGAAGATTTGACACAAAGAAATTAGTAGAGTCACAAACTAGGAAGGGCAGAGTTGAGATTTGAAACTACTGTGCTATATTGCTACATGGTTGTTGTTGTGTGCTGTCGAGTCAGCCCCGACTCATAGCGACCCCTCCTTGGGTTTCCGAGGCAGTATCACTACGGAAGTAGGATCGCCCAACCTTCCTTCCGTGCTACATGGTATTAGAGCAAAAAGGACTATTTCCAAGTTTTAATGAAATCCAGGTGTGGGGTCGGAACTTATTTACATGCTTTTTTTCTCTCACTTGCATTGTATAGAGTTTTAGACCACTGCACAGATACTGACTAGAACTGTTTCAGTCAGACCAGGATGAGGCTGGCTTCTTGTCACGGCTCCCATCGTCTTCTCCGTGTAACCTTGAGCAAGTTATCTAGCCATTTTAGTATTCAGCTTTTTTTTTTTTTTTTTTAGTATATAGTTTCTAAATATTTTATTATTATTATTATTTTAATACTTCTCCGTGTAACCTTGAGCAAGTTATCTAGCCATTTTAGTATTCAGCTTTTTTTTTTTTTTTAGTATATAGTTTCTAAATATTTTATTATTATTATTTTAATATATGTATGTCCCTAGATGATCTCTAGGGACTTTTCCATTTTGAAATCATTACATTCAAATGCCACCTCCTTAGAGAGCACTCCTTGCTTTCCCCTTCTTCCCTCACTCTGTTTTATTTGTTTTCATAAGTTTCATCAGTTTCACTCATTGCTGTAGAGTTATTTCTGACTCATAGTGACCCCTCCTTGGGTCTCTGAGGCAGTATCTCTATGACAGTAGATTGCCCAGTCTTCCTTTTGAGGAGTGGCTGGTGGGTTTGTACTGCCAGTCTTCTGGTTAGCAGTCAAATGCCTTAGGCACTATACTACCAGAGGGCTTATCATTACCCGGCATGTTTTGTTTACTGCTGTTTTCTCAATGCATAGAACGTTGTTTATTGTATAGTGTTTGCTCAATGAATCTTTTGTTGAACAAACGTGTTTTCCAGGAGACTGGCTAGGTAACAACTTTGGAACAAGCATGGATCTTTTACAGAAATATGAGCTTCACATTAACATTTCTGAATCTGCACACACACACGAAAAGAGGCAATGCTATGTTTCTTAGAATATATTGTTAAAGGAACAACTATATTTCATAAACTTGGCTTGCAAGTAGTTGACTTGGCATAACTGGACATTGAGTAGATACGAAAGAAAGTCTGAGAAATGAATTTATTACTTCATTCCATTTTTTTTTTTTTTTTTCCCAAGCTACCAGCAACAGTAGCTCACCACCCATGGAAGTAGTGCAGAACCTCTTTCCTGGGAATTTGCCTTCCTTTCTTCATGGAGGTAGCACAGGCCTAGACATCAAAATTGAAATAGTGCCCAATGTGTGCTAGACATAACTCCAGGGTTGACCTTTTTTAACATTAGTTTTTAAAAAATACATCTTTAAATAACATCCATGGTTTTCTAGTTTCTGAAAAATCATAATGCAGGTGTGCATCCACTCTGGAAAACCTACTGTCATTTCCTTCACTGGGCTCACTACAACTTGTCTTTAAGTCATTATCAAACTGGTTGTTAGGTGGGTCTTTGGTTAAAAAGCTGCTGAACTCTGGAGAAAGATGAAAGAGCAGGGAGAGAACTGAAGGCATTAGCAACAAGTAATATGACAAACAGCTTCATAATGATCATTTCTGAAAGCTGGGGATTTTTGTTTCTAATGTCTGGCTTCTATGGAGTTTGGTTGCTGCTGCTTCTATTCCCCACCCCCCCACCCCCAATATCTAATGTTTATGGAAGAAAGGAGTTGTATAAATTTTTGGTTTATCTTCCCTCTTTGCAAAATGCAGCTCTGTCTGTCTGCTGACATCATTTGACTGGTAGCCACATGCTGTCTCTGGATGTCAACAGTTTAGTGTTGAGCAGTTTTGAATGGAAGAGGAACACACCTCAAAGATCAAAGCTTTTACGTTTTGAGACTTATTTTCCCAAAGACAGTGTAGTCTAGTTCTAATAAAATTCAGACACTGAGTCTAGGTCAGTTTAAATATTTGCTTTAACTTGTACACTGGTAGGTAATTAAATGACTGGATCAGGGTTTCTTAACCTTAGGTCCACGGATGGGCTTCGGGTGGAGTGGGTAATCACTGCAATTAAAGGCAGAGTTTTGTACATTCTTCTCATTTACGTCTTTGTGGAAGAGGATTCACAGCTTTGATTATGCTCTCAAAGGGATGCATGGCTTCCATGGACAATTCTCATGGGAGAAAGCTGAATGGGAAATCTTAAAACTTGGATTCTTTAGCCTCTGATAGCTCCTCAACTGGGAGCTCTGGTAGCATAGTGCCTAAGGCACTTGACTGATAACCAGAAGCCTGGCAATTCAAACCCACCAGACACTTCTCTGAAGGAAGACAGAGCAATCTACTTCCGTAGTGAACTGCCTCAGAAACCCAAGGAAGGGTCACTATGAGTCGGGTCCAACTCCATGGTGCATAACAACAACAACAGCTACTCAATTTAAACCAGTTGCCGTGGAGTTGATTTCAACTCATGGTGACCCCATGTATATCATAACAGAACTGTGCCCCACAGATTGCCAGGAAGTTTCTTCTGGCATAGAAATAGATTGTTAGGTGTTTCTTCTGAAGTGCCCCTGGGTGGACTTGAACTTGCAATCTTTCAGTTAACAGCTGAGCAGGTTAACCATTTGCACCACCCAGGGACTCTCCAATAACTAGTCCTTGAGAAAGATATTACTCTTCTGACCATTAGTCTCCCATCTATAAAAGAGAAGTTTGAATTGAATCAGTGTTCTCTTCAACTTTATATATGTACATTGTTGTTGTTGTTATGTGCCCTCTAATCGGATCTGACTCATAGTGACCCCTCTTTGGGTTTCCAAGGCAATATCACTTCAGAGGTAGATTGCCCCATCTTCCTTCTGAGGAGTGGCTGATGGGTTTGAACCACCAGCCTTCTGGTTAGGAGTCAAGTGCCTTAGGCACTACACCACCAGAGCTCCCGTATATATGTACATAGTCATTTTTTTTTATGGGAAACATATTAAAAATGGAATTCAGAATTCTGTTAACTTAATTTTTAATTTTTAATTTTAAGAGTTTGTTTTACATCAACCTTACATACACATTTAGTTTCACTCCTCATTTACCATCCCCAATCTTAACCCAGTCTCCTCCCCTCCCTGCCCAGTAACCCTTACCCAGTACGCTTCATAGCTATGCACTCTTGTGTGTCCTGCATTTCCTCCCTGTGAGTGTTGCCCCTTTGGTGCCCCATGGTTGATTGCTCCAACGGATACCTTTCCATAGAGCATGTGGGTGCATCACCCTGGGTTGAGTGTTCTGCATACACAATTTGTTTACTATTAGGCTGAGAGCCAGCCCCTGGGAGAAAGCTTTATTCCAGGCTTAGAATGTATCCCAGGACCATAGTATTGGGGGTCTCACCAGACTCCATCTCACAAGTAATTCTGGTCATTATTGAGTTTTTGGATTTTCTTTCACATTTTCCCTCCCACTCTATCCAGGATCTCCAGATTTGATCTTTTCCCGAGTGGTTGGCATTGGTTGCTGGGCACCATCTAGTTCTTCTGGTCTTGAGGGCCATCATGTCCTAGGGCTGATTGCTTGCAAATGCCCTTGTTTTTTTTGCACTCTTCCTTGTTTCTGATGATAGGAGACCATTAGCTGAATTTAGGATGGTCACTTGAAAGCATTTAAGACCCCAGTCACTACTCACCAATGTAGGAGGAGGAACAAGACTTTTATGTACATAGTCATTTTTATACTGCCTTTGTGATTATTGCCACATCCTACTGTAAGTCATATTATTTGCTTAATATTTTTTATTTAATCTACACACTTAAAAAATAAAATTTATTTTAAAGGTAACTTCATATCTATAAACAGAAAACCAGTATTATTTGCTGTAAATAAAATTAAGGTTATTCATTTTCTACTTAAAAATCATTATCTTTACTGCATTGGTAGGTATGCCTTGAGACACACTAGGATGATGGATATTTTCTGTTTGCCCCTGAAGATCCACCCATCATCTTTCTCCATCCAGAAGGTCTAGAAAATACTTTCTTCACTGAGGCATTAAGAAATAAAGAGCTCTGTGGTTTTATCTTCTGCACACCAGATGTGATGATGGAGCCAGCATTGGAATTGGGCTTCCTGATCTCAGTGGGAATAATAGGATTCTGGAATAGTAGAAAGGAGATCTGGTGGTGTAGTGGGTAAGACATTTGGCTGCTAACCAGGAGGTCAGCAGTTCAAACCCACCAGCTGCCTTGTGGATGGAAGATGAAGCAAAGATTTATAGCCTTGAAAACCCAATTGGGGCTGCCATGAGCCAGAATTGACTCATGGCAGTAGGGGGTGATGGAATAGTACAGGCTGGTGGTGATGCCTATCACTCAGAGACAAAGAGGTTGCCATCACCCCAATAAGTCATGGAATAGAATGGTAACCAGAATGCTTTGACCAATAAGGATCTTTGGTGATGGCTTTTGATCATGGCTCTCTAGAAATTAAGTAGATGAATGTACTGTTAAGGTACTACTTGACATAAAGGGATAAAAAGAACCAAACCAAACCAAACCAAACAAAATTATGTTCTTTGAGTCTAACTCAAGTCATCATAGTGACAGCATCTTATCTATGTACCAATTCTGGAGCTCCTCAACTGAGGGGAGGCCAAGTTCCTATGAGGAAAGATCATGCAATGTGGCTGAATGTATATGATGAAAATAGTAAGCTAGAGGGTGGGAGATTAATATTGCAAATGTTTGTGGGCTGCTGACATTTCTAAGGGTCCAGTAGTTTGGGGGCATATTGGGATACTCAAGCCATAGTGTTTTCAACATCCTCATATGCATGAGAAAGCTAGACAATGGAAAAGGAAGTCCAAAGAAGAATTGAGACATTTGAATTATAGTATTGGCAAAGAATATTGAATATACCATGGACTGCCAGAAGAATGAAGAAATCTGTCTTGGAGGAAGTACAGCCAACATGCTCCTTAGAAGCAAAGATGGCAATACTTCATTGTGCTTACTCTTGGCACATGATCAGAAAGGACTAGTCGTTGGAGACTCATGCTTATCATGCTTGGTAAAGTAGAGGGTCAGCAAAGAAAAGGAAGTACCCTCAATGGGATAGATTGACACAGTAGCTGCAACAATGGGCTCAAACATATATCTACTATTATGAGAATGGAGCAGAACTGGATAACATTTTGTTCTGTTATATATAAGTTCATTATGAGTTGGAGTTCACTCCATGGCCCCTACACCACAACCTAACAAAATGAAAGGAAAGTTATCGCAGCTTGCACCACTCAATAAGAAGAGAGAAGGACAATTCTTGTTGGACTTCTTTGAGTTTTGAAGGCTACATATGCCTCAGACTGGCTGCCATTTTTAAGTAATCTTAGTATAAGAGGTCCATACTATAGTTTAAGCTTCCCTGTCACTTTGGCATTATGACAGCAAACCCAAAAGTACTAGAAATATCTATGGCAGGCAGAGATGTTATTCGGAGCCTTTAACAAGCCCTGGTAGGAGAATCACAGCACACACTGCAGGATTTTCTTTGTGAAAAGTAGCTGTGGCCTTGCTAGTGGGCCCTGATAAAGAGAATGTGACTGATTATGGGATGCCAAATGATTATGGTATTTGAGTTCCCATCTTGAACTGGGTGATATACTATCCATTGGACATAAAATTGAATATACACAACAACATTCCATTGTAAATGGAAGTGTTTATATATGACACCAGGCTTAAATAGTATGTTGCTGTTAGGTGCCTTAGAGTCAATTCTGACTCATAGCAACTCTACATGTACAACTCTACGCATACAACAGTGAAACACTGCCTGGTTCTGGCCATCCTCAAAACTGTTGCTATATTTGAGCTAATTGTTGCTATGTTTGAGTTATGGGTCTGGAGGGCTCAAATAAATTGCACAAGCAAATGGTTCAGATTTCCATGTACTTCCTTTTGTATAAGTTTGATGTTTCTCCCTTAATCTACACTTTTGGCCTCATGAAATGTTGCATATGATTAGAATAACCATGTGTGTAGGTTTGCCATAGATAGTAATGGATAATATCTGCTGTCCAACATAATCAGTAATGACATCTCCTTCACTGTCAAAAGTATCCCAATTTGGAAGATCAATTATATACTCCGTTGTTAGTTGCCATTGAGTTGATCAACTCATAATGACCCCATGTGATAGAGTAGAACTGCCCCATGCGGATTTTTGGCTCTAAACTTTACAGAAGCTGATCACCAGGTCATTTCCCCACAGAAACTCTGAGCATGATTAAACTGCCAACCTTCTGGTTAGTAGCTGAGTGTTTAACCAATATGTTGAGTCAGCTCATAGCGATCATATATACCACAGAATGAAACACTGCCCATTCCTGTGCTAGCCTCACAATCCTTGCTATACCTGAGCCCATCGTGCAGCCACTGTGTCAATTCACCTTGTTGGGGGCCTTCCCCTTTTTCCTTGACCCTCCACTTTACCAAGCGTGATATTCTTCTCCAGGGAATGGTCCCTTGTGACAACATGACCAAAGTAGGTGAGAGGAAGTCCTAACATTTCCACTTCCAAGAAGCATTCTAGCTACACTTCTTCCAGACAGATTTGTTAGTTCTTCTGGCAGTCCATGATACTTTCAGTCCATGGGATTCTTCTCTAACACCACAACTCAAAAGCATCAACTCTTCTTCAGCCTTCCTTATTCATTGTCCACTTTTCACATGCATATGAGGTGATTGAAAACTACCATGACCTCGGTTAGGCACACCTTAGCCTCAAAGAGACATCTTTGCTCTTCAGCACTTCAAAGAGGTTTTTTGCAGCAGATTTACCCAGTGCAATATGTCATCTGATTTCTTTATTTTATATATATATATATACAGTAGGAGCTCTGGTAGCATAGTGGCTAAAGCACTTGACTGCTAACCAGAAGGCTGGCGATTCAAAGGTTCAAACCCACCAGTAACTCCTCGGAAGGAAGGTTGGGCAATCCTACTTCCGTAGTGATACTGCCTCGGAAACCCAAGGAGGGGTCGCTATGAGTCGGGGCTTACTCGACAGCACATAACAACAACAACAACAATATATACAGTGATTTGGGTGAAGTTTTACAGAGCAAACTCACTTTCCATACAGCAGTTCACATATACTTTGTCTCATGACATTGACCACAGTTTACCGCAATGCAACAACTCCCCTCCCACTTCCTCCCCACAATTACCTCTTTGCTGTGTCCATCCCTCCATGCACTCCTGCCCCCTGAGCTGTCTCCCTGTGCATAAGCAGCCCTTTTTTCTCTCATGATTGTTCTCTCCAAGGAGTATATTGACCTGAGGTAAATGTTCAACTCATATGCCTGTCTTTTTTTGGCTGGAAACCACAGGTGTGGGTTCAATTCCAGAAATGAAGGGCAGCTAGGGGCCATTGTCTCAGTGGTTCACCAGGTTCTATGGGACCAGCAAACCTGGTCCCCTCCTTTTTTTTTTTCTCCAAATGATTTTGAGTTTTGGTCCACTTTGTTCTCCCTCTCTATCAAGGATCTCCTGTATAGATCCCCTTCCAAGTGGTTGACAGTGGTAGCTGGGCACCATCTAGTTCTTCTGGGCTCATAGTTGTATAGGCTGCAGATCGGATGGTGTACCAGTCTCTAGGACTAATTGTTTTAATGAATTTTGGTTTTCTTCATTCTTCTTTGCTCTGGACAAGGAGAGACCCATTGTTGCATCTAGATGGCAGCTTGCTAGCTTTTAAGATGCCAGTCACTACTTGCCAAAATAGGAGGTGGAACAATGTTTTGT
>NW_006921685.1:5819641-5852801 GCF_000298275.1 Orycteropus afer afer | reverse complement strand
AATTTTTCATTTATTTTGTCATTTTGTTCTTGTATTTTCTTCCAAAATTCTTCTAAGGTTTTTTCTGTGTTTTCTTTGGTCTGTTTCTCAATCCTTTGAAGATACCTAAAGATAATTCTTTTGAATTCCTTATCAGAGAGTTCCAATGCTGCTTCTTCCTTAGGGATGTGTTCTTGGTCTGTATCCTGCTTCCTTGTTTCTACAACTTTATCCTGCTTCTTTGTGTGGACTGTGATGGTCTGTTGTCTCCGAGGCATCGTGGCATATGTGGTGGTTTTTTATCATTGGCACATTGGTGGAGAAGGAGGTAGTGGCTCTCGTGCAGTAAGTGAAGTTGCAGGAGGTGTGGGTGTTAGTTGTGTCTTATGGGGACAGTTGCTGTCTGCTGCTCAGTTAGACAAAAATTACAATTGAATAATGATCAAAAAACTAAAAGCACATGGATAAAAAACACATCATGTAATCACACAGGAACAGTAACCAAAAAAAGAAAAAATGGAAAAAGTAGACAAAAAAACAAGAAAACCTGCAATATCTGGGAATAGGGCACTAAGAGACAAAAGGTAGAGAAGGAGAATAATGAAGAAAAAAGAATAGGAAAAATTCAAAAAGGAAAGCAAGGAATGGGGTTAACCATGAGAAAAAAGGGGGAGGAAAAAAAAGAAAATTAAAAAAAATTTCATCCAGGAACAGGGAAAAGAAAAAAAAGCTGACAACTAGGACCTGGGAGGGGAAGAATAAGAATAATATTAAAAAGTACAAAAGTATTAATAGTAATAGTTGTTTTAAAACAGAGAAATACAAGCAAACCAATCACCAGAAAAAAGAAATCTAAAAAGAAAAAAAATAAAAATAAAATAGAGAAAAAAAATTGCTGGAAGGTGGGGCAGGGTACCAGGCTCTGTCTGAGCACACAGACTGTGATGGAGTTCCTGTGGGCCCAGAAGGTAGGTGGGAGTGGGGTTGGCTGCACCTCTGTACACCAAGCTGGTGTGGGGTATAAGAGTAACAAGAGGAATGTTGCACCTTTTCTGTCTTGCAGGTTCAGAGTGTCTTTGGGGTTGCTGGCAAGCAGAACCTGTTTTTAAGCCCCTGGAATCTGTAAGAGCACTGTCTCTTTAAATATCCAAAACAGTCAAGCCTCTTGTAAACATTCAAAATGGCAGCACCCTCCGGACAGACAAAGTCCACATCTTAGCCTGCGTTTCTCTTCACCTTTTCCGTTTATTCCTCAGCCACCAGAGCAGTCCTCCATGCAGTCCCTGGCTAGCAGGGCTGATTTTTAAGTTAATTATTAGGTCCTACTTACCACTTGGGACTCTCCAAGCTATCTGTGCCATGCCATCAGGATCGCTCAGGATCGCTGTCTGACCGCACCTCTGTCTGTCTACTTTTTTGGTATTTTCATGTAGATTCTTCCGCTAGTTGGGGTTTAGTCCACTTCTATATCCTTCCCTTCAAGGCTCAGGGGTCCAGGATTATCTGCTGTGTCTGTGTTAATTGGTTTTCCTTTTCTTTGTTGAAGAGGGTCTGTGCAATCCTTCAGCCTAGTCCGCCATCTTCCAGGTGTCCCCTGGACTGTTTCTTGAGGGAAGATGTGGCAGAGACCCAGGAGTCTCTGCCTCTGGCAACTCAGGACAGAAATCACACTTTATACATTATGTGCTTTTTCTAAATAGCCAAGCAAACTTGGAGCCCGAGCACTCAGGATTTGGGAGAGGGTTGCAGGAAATGTTTTGGTTAGGAACAGGAATAAGGGAAAGGGATGTGTTGTGAAGGCAGCAAAAGCCCCTAAAATTCCTGCCATACTCTGTCATCTGCTTTCTTGACTGCTGGTTCCATTAGTGTTGATTGTGGAACCAAGTAATGTGAAATCTTTGAAAACTTTAACCTTTTTTCCATTTATTGTGATGTTTATTGCTCCAGTTGTGAGGGGTGTTATTTTCTTTATGTTGAGGTGTAATTCATACTGCAGACTGTAGTCTTTAAACTTCATGAGTGAGTGCTTCAAATCATCTTCACTTTCAGCTAGCAAAATTGTGTTATCTATATATCACAGGTTGTTAATGAGTCTTCTTCCAAACCTAATGCCACACTCTTCTTCATATAGTCCTGCTTCTCAGATTATTTACTCAGCATACAGACTGAATAAGTATGGTGAAAGGATACAACCCGGAACCACTCCTTTCCTGATTTTAAACCATACAATATCCCCTTGTTCTATTCAAAAGACAGACTCTTAGTCTATGTATAGGTTCCTCATGAGCACAATTAAGTGTTCTGGAATTCACATTCTTCTCAATGTTATCCATAATTTGTTGTGATCCACACAGTCAAGTGGTTTTGCATAGGCCATGAAACACAAGTAAACATCTTTCTGGTGTTCTTTACTTTCAGCCAAGGTCCCTCTGACATCAGCAATGATATCCCTTGTTCTGTGTCCTCTTCTGCATTCAGCTTGCATTTCTGGAAGTTCCCTGTCAATATACTGCTACAACCATTTTTTAATTATCTTCAAAAGGAAGCTGTTATGACTTAGCAATATCATCTGTGAACTTTATCTCATTTGGTTCTCACAAACGAGAGGTAGGTTTTTTTTTTTTTTTAATTTTTATTATGGTATGGGTGCAAATTCATTCACAAAGCAGATTTGTTTTACACACAACAGTTCATGCACATCTGGCCTCACGGTGATTACAATCCCCAACATAAAAAGTTCTCCTCCCATCTCCTCTTTGTGACTACCCCTTCCCTGTGCCCTTTTTATTGATGCTTTCCTGTCTGTCCAGCTTTCCCTTTACGCAAATGCTGCCCTTCTGATGTCTCATGGTTGAGTGATCTAGAGGGTGCATCTCCTTAGGGTAGGTGTTCTGCCCATAGGTCTTTAAACTGTTTGGCTGTAGAAAGAAATGCATCCAGTTCCCTGCCAGAAGGATAAGCCGGGGCTATAATCTGGGGGTTCCACCAGCTCCTCTCTGACCAATAATTCTGGTCCTTGTGAGGTAGGTTTTAACCCCATTACGGAAAGAAAACACAGACTCAGAGAATTAAGTCTCACATCCAGGTTCTCATAGACAGTAAGGTGTGATGTCAAGGTTTGAACCCTGGTCTCTCTGTGTCTTTTACCACACCACTTTTTAGGAGACCATGTGCGGTGCAAAAGTAGGTCTCACTGAGTATAAGTTGGATATTTTGGGGGCATTCTTTCAACCTTTTCCTTTTGCCAGAACTGCAAGGGGTGGTAAAATGAATTTTTATCTCCTGCATGTCTCCTTAAGTGCTAATCAATGGGGTAGGAGTGAATGGAAGCCGGCCTGAAGAGAGGGAGCAAATAGGTGGCTGGTACTTGTTCTTGTTGACATATCCTGGGTGGAGTAGAAGGTCAGGGCTATTTTTTTTTGGGGGGGGGGCTGCTTCTCCAGAAGTTCCATTTAGATAGGTTGTTGTTGTTGTTGTTAAGTGCCGTCGAGTCGTTTCCGACTCATAGCGACCCCATGCACAGCAGAACGAAACACTGCCCGATCCCGCACCAGCCCCACAATCCCTGCTATACTCGAGCCCATCATCGCAGCCACTGTATCAATCCATCTCGTTGAAGGCCTCCCCCTCTTTCGTCGACCCTCCACCCTACCAAGCATGACATCCTTCTCCAGGGAATGGTCCCTTCTTACAACATGACCAAAATAGGTGAGACGAAGTCTGGCCATTCTTGCTTCCAAGGAGCATTCTGGCTGCACTTCCTCCAGGACAGATCTGTTAGTTCTTTTAGCAGTCCATGGTACTTTCAGCATTCTTCGCCAGCACCACAACTCAAAAGCATCAACTCTTCTTCGGTCTTCCCTATTCATTGTCCAGCTCTCACATGCATACAAGGTGATTGGAAATATCATGGCTTGTGTCAGGCGCACCTTAGTCCTCAAGGAGATATCCTTGCTCCTCAGCACTTGAAACAGTTCCTTCGCAGTTGACTTTCCCAATGCTACACGACGTCTAATGTCCTGACTGCTGCTTCCGTTGGCATCGATTGTAGAACCAAGCAATGTGAATTCCTTGACAACCTCAATCTTCTCTCCATTGATTGTGATGCTGCTCATTGGTCCAGTTGTGAGGATTTTTGTTTTCTTTATGTTGAGATGTAATCCATACTGCAGACTGTATTCTTCAACCTTCATCAGTAGGTGCCTTAAGTCATCCTCACTTTCAGCAAGCAAAGTTGTATCGTCTGCATATCTCAGGTTGTTAATGATTCTTCCTCCAATCCTGATACCACGTTTTTCTTCATATAGTCCAGCTTCTCGGATTATTTGCTCAGCATATAGATTGAATAAGTGTGGAGAAAGAATACAACTCTGACGCACTCCCTTCTTGATTTTAAACCATGTAGTGTCCCCTTGTTCTGTTCGAACGACAGCCTCCTGGTCAAGGTACAGATTCCTCATGAGTACAATCAAGTGCTCAGGGATTCCCATTCTTCTCAATGTTATCCATAATTTGTCATGATCCACACAATCAAATGCCTTTGCATAGTCAATAAAACACAAGTAAACCTCTTTCTGGTATTCTTTGCCTTGAGCCAAGATCCATCTGACAACAGCTATGATATCCCTTGTTCCACGTCCTCTTCTGAATCCAGCTTGAACCTCTGGAAGTTCTCTGTCAATATACTGCTGCAAACGTTTCTGAATTATCTTCAGTAATATCTTACTTGCATGTGATATTAGTGATATTGTTCTATAATTTCTACATTCTGTGGGATCACCTTTCTTTGGAATGGGCACAAATATGGATCTCTTCCAGTCAGTTGGCCAGGTAGCTGTCCTCCAAATCTCTTGGCATAACTGAGTGAGCGCCTCCAATGGGGCATCTGTTTGTTGAAATATCTCTTTTCTATTTCATTGATTTCTGCTCGAATCTTGATTATTTCCTTTCTTCTGGTGACTGTAGGCTTTTCTTGCTGTTCTTTTTCTAATTGTTGGAGATAGGTAGGGGAGTCCAAATTCACTGGACAGTGAGTACACCACAATGCTACTCAGTGGGCAGAACTTTAAATGGTACATCTGGTTGTCTACTTTTTGTGGAAGGAGAGATGGCCTGAGATATAGATCTATACTAACTTAGGGTCGGTATCAGATTGGTTAGGGACTTGGAAAAAATATGGAAGAACCAGCCTGGGCAAGTTAGAAGGAGAGAGAGACAATAGAGTTGGAGACTACTTTTCACGGGTGACCAGATCTTGCAACCTGTTAACTTAGACATACAGCCCTGGCTGATACATACCTAGTCTTGGTGACTAGCAAGGATCCCCTTTTCTCACTTTGTGATTTCCCAGGATTGAGCTAATTCTCACATGGCACCCACGTGACTTTTCCTGTGTTTCTTCTTCTTGGAGGCTTCATCCTGCAGATGCTTTTTTTTTTTTTTTTTTTCAGATGCTTTCAATATTCTAAGAAAGCTTGACTGATTCCTTCCAGCTCCTGCAAGGCCCCTTAGGTTGTTAGAAGCATCTTCTCTGTGGTTTCAGGGGCACCTTGTACTTGGCCTTTCATGGTACTTTTTACACATGCTGTGGCCTTAGGGGTAATTATTTTGCAATGTTTTTGTGAGATAATACTCATAAAGTGCTTGAGCCTGGCCTAGAATGGCTGTTATTGTATACTTGTCAATCATCCCCATTCTAAACTCTTTCAGGAAAGGGACTCTAATCCCAGTGCCTAGCACAGTACCTAGGATATCGACAGACACTCAATGAACTTTTGATGAAAGAACAAACGAATGGAGTAAAATGAGTAAAAAAGTAGCAAAGATGAGGATGAGTAAGATTTTCTAAAGTATTTAAATATCTATAAATAATAAGCACACAACTCTTGATTTTTCAGTGAGAAAAATCTTTATTTAAAATGATTCTTACTAGCTTAAATAAAATGCTCTGCAAATGAGGCTTTTAAATCCAATGTATTAAACCCAGTAATACCAGTCAAGGGTTCTCTACCATGTCCCATTTAATAGAGTTTGAATGAAACACTTCATAATTCTGAGAATATGTGCCTTTGCTTAGAGAAAACTTTTCAAAGCACTGTCACATTTCCTGGAATTTCATGCTCATAAGAGAAATTCTATAATGCCTAAGGCAGCTAAACAAGAGTGATTATCAAATTCAGAGACCCTTTGATTTGCTCTGATGTTATTAATAGTATCTTTAAATCATGGAGACTACCCATACATTAATTTTGGTAAGAGAATAAAAGCAAGAAGAGGATCTATACTATTGCTATGCACCTTTATTTACTAAGATATACTTGGTGCTGTTAATACCTTTGCCACAGAATGTTAATAAGTATTTTAGCAAAAAGATACAATATGGGGACAAAAGTGAGAAGCTTGGGCAGACAGGATTTAGCTAATATCTCAAGGCATTCAGGGTTCTTGGAAATGCCAAGCATTGTGTACAATCTGGAGCCGCTGGGCCTTGTTTCCTGGCATCGATGTTTGTTGAATGTCTGCGGTTGCTGTGGTATCCATGGTGGCTTCTCCCTGGAGATCCATGGTTGTGGTCATGTCAGCGCTGTAGGCCTTATAAGCATCAGCTGATCCAGGGGTCACTAGTGGGTCAGCAGCTGCTGGAGGGACCCTGTCTGCCCTGCAGGGCCCCTGGCCAGGCTGGGAATGTGCCCCTTAGGGAAAGCAAGAAGCCCTTCGTGGGCATCAGGTAGTACCTCTGGAAGGGAAGCTGGGTTTTCTGGATTGGCAGAGTTGGTTTCTGGCATAGGGGAGCCTTGTGCACCTCCTTCTCCCTTCTCAGGGCCTTTGGTTGTAGTGACTGGGGAGTCGAATTCCAGGGTAAAGTCACTGCCCATGGCTTGATTGGGTGGCATTCCTCCAAAGCCAGGCCTTATGCTTCCGAATCCTGGGAACATAGCTCCATAGGCCATTGGGCCTCCTCTGCGTCCCTAGAAAAAAGCCATTCACCAAAGATACCATTATCACATATTATAACTACACGATGCAATTTTATGTGGTCACTTTCACCGAGGAACCACAGAACCTGGTAAAGAACAAAGAACCGGCTGACAGCTTCACGTTAGCACATTTTCCCTTAAATTGGCTTTGAAATTTAATGGAGAGGATTCTACACTTTTCTGGGTGTGGAAGCCTACTTCTGGGAAAGGAGATGGAGGCCCTTCACCATGTCTGGTTGGCATGGAGGGAAGGGGAGCAATGGTGAAGAAGGACAGAGCCAAGATTCCAGGCATCCTGAATGCTGCAATACTCAAAATTGAAACTTGGTTACTTTAAATGCGCTAACTTCTAAATTTCGTCTGAATTGCTTGCAACACTATTGAATTTGTTGTTTTGAAGGGGTTACGTGGTCTGAGAAGGAATGCGAATTCTGTGTGAAACACACCTGTCTTTTTAGGTTTGAAGCATTTACAGTTTAGTAATGATGGCTGATCAGGAGCCGTTTCTTCTGTGATCATATATGAGATGCGGCAAAAACAATTTTACTTCTAGGCAGCATAACATAATGGAGGACAATGTGTTATACAGCAACGGGCATTACTGTTCTTAATCTGATAGGCTGAAACCTGCTTATGAGAGGTTCTATCTTTCAAGAAAAAAAATATCAGGACTATTTTCTTATATCTAATATCCAAAGTCTAAGTTGTGAGGTTCTGTGGGATTCTTCTCAAATTCAACGTTCAAGAATGGTGATCACTCAGAAATCATTATACAGAAGACATGATGAAATGTTTGAATGCTGCTTTACAATCAAACTTTTGGTTTTGGAGGAAAAATCCAAGGTTCATGCTCCATATTTGGCTACATTCACGGCCAGTATCTCTTGCAGCCACTGATCTGTGACTATTCTATGCTGGCCACTATTTTAAAAAGATGACTTTGAAGACGTTACTCACTGCCATTTCTTCTGAGCTCGTGATGCCAACTCTGGCAGGGGCATTCTGTTAAAAAAGAAACATTGCATCATATTTAAACCAGCTGCCTATTACTTTTTTAGCTACTCAAGACAAAGTTAAAAGGCATTTAGTTTTCCCTTAAATCTTAATATTAATGCATGTTTTAGAGGCAGAGTAGAGAGATTGAATGATTATTGAATAAATACAGCCAATTTGTATAATTCATATCAAATATTTTCTTTAATACCATTGTGTGTACGTTTTTGTCTGGTCAGAGTTATTCAAATAGAAATTGTACTGTGTGCCATTTCAGTTGTTAATTCAGATATTCCGAATCTATTTATTTGTGGTATACAGTGTGAGGCCTGGATTTTATAATTTTAGCTCTTAAGAAAACATTTAACTAAAAATGGCACTTTAAATCAACTATGCACTTACCAATTGATTTGCTCCAGAGGACATGTAAAACATTCCCGGATAAAGCTAAATATAAAGACAATAACCATCACACAATGCATTTTCCAGGGGAAAAATTTTTAAGTAAATTACAAGCACAGAAGTGATGTGAAAAAACTTACTGGAGATTGTTTATTTTGTGGCATTGGCCCTTGAGATATCAAATGGGGTATTGGGAACATCTTCAAGTAATTAATACTTGCCATAACACATGCAAATCTCCATTACACTAACTTCTGAGAGTTATAGAAAAGATATTTTCAGATGGATTAGTATGAAAAATAAGTATTTAATATTTTAAAATAAAAGAACTCCATTACACTTAGAAAATGGAAGAAGTTTAAATTTTTATTATTTTTTTGAAGTATAGAGATCTTTTTTCAAGAAAGTGTTGGAGATCTGTACTTACTGAGGGACCTTGTGGACCAGCAAAATCCATTCCTGGTAACTATATCACAAATATTAAAACTACCAAATAGTCAAAATAGACAAAGTGAACCAAACGTACTTTAACCTTGGTTTATGATTATAATAAAATCTAGAATAAGTTTCCCCATTTTGCTTTCTTTTAGTGTTTCTGGGGTATGACCCTAGATTTAGAATTTAAGTGTACAATTCAATTATTTACCAATATGACTCAGGGAGACGGGGGCATGCCTGTCATTGTAGAATGGAAAGACATGAATTTTGGAATTGGAACATACTAGACTTGTATCCTGGCTTTGCCCCTAAATTTTTGTGCAACCTGGAGCATATTTTGTAACCTTTCTGTGTCTCAGTTTTATCCTTTATAAAAAAGATGATAATATCTATCTTTACAGGATGGAAAGTGGGAATTCTACCGCTGAGCCACCAATACAGAGAGGGCAAATAGGGTGAGATTTGAAAGTCTGAAGTTTCAAACACATTGATGCAAATATACCTGTTGAGCATCATGTTCTCTTGGTCATATCCATAGGAAAGAGGAATGTAGTGGGAGGAGACCATGCATCCACAGAGAATTAAAAGATTTCCCAAAGTCAAATCTAGAATACTAAAGACATGGAAAAATAAAATCATGCTTATGTTTTAATATTGGCTTAAATGTGGTGTCTATTTTCTTAAAATCCAGAGAAAGTTTAGAGATAGGAAAATTAAGAGTGTTACTGGTTAATTTTACACACAAAGTTAAATGCTCTCTTTTAAGAGTCTTGTGTTCTATTCTGATCCTGATCGCGATATATCCAAAATCTTGTTTGAGATTTACTTTTCTAAGTACTCATATTTTGGGCCATATAATAAAACTGATAATCCACGAAAGGATTTTTTATTTTACTGAAGAAAGTTTAATATTGTTTTATTTTTTCCCTGCCACCTTGTTCCAGAATCTCATTTTGTTGTAGGCTATCTCAATTACTCATTTTTTCTTTCAGTATTTAGGATATTGTGTGTTAACAAACAAATTTTATGAATTATAGTGCTGTTGCTAATATCACTACCACCACCACTATGAATATTTGGAATAAGAAATATTTGAAAATAATGGTTACCTGAGGAAGCATGTTTAATCCCTGTAATCTTCCCAACTGTCTCATTGTCTATCAAGGAAAAAATTGGGTTAGTGTTTGCCATGTGTTTTTCTTTTCTGTGTAACTCTTAACTGATTTCTCAGCATATGACATTATCACACAAACTTTGGAATGGGTCAATTTGAATAACATAAAAGCAGATAGAAATCATTACTGAAAAGTGGAAATGTTAAATATTGTATGGGTAACAACAGGTCTGCCATTGTTGTTATTATTACTATTAAAATAATGAGTTTTTTTTTTTTTTATCATTAAATGAAACAAAAAGTACCATATTAGTATGGTTCACACTGAAGCATAAGAAAATCGTTCATTCAACTGAAATATAACTGTGATTATGAGAACACTGCTTCATTGAGTCTTTTCCCTTCCTGCATTACTTACTTGGCCTTTTATAAATTCAGCCCAAAAAGAAATTTGAAAAAAAAAAAACAAAAAACAGAGAAATAAAATAACTTCTACCTCCTTCTCAAATAAAACAGTCCTCAACCTAGTGAATATAAAAAACATTGGGAAAAAATAGCAAAGTATAGATAGGTTGTCAAGAAAGCCACCAATTCAACAGAAAGTCAATTTCATTTTTCAAAGAAAGAGATTTAGAGTGTTTTGGATTGAGTTTAAGCTACAGAGTGAGAGAAAAGCCCCGGTGAAATGAGTTTCCACGTGAAATAAGTATTTAACCAGTTTCATTTTTGACTGTGCTCCAACTGTCAGGGTGCAGGGAAATGTTGCAAGGTCTTGTGAAAAATTTGTAATCTTAGAACTATTTTTATATTCATAACTATAAATATTTTCTATTTATATCTGTCAAAAACTTCCACTTTCTTGGGTTTTCTAAACAGAATGTATATCAGTTATGAGATCTACAATAAGACAAACCCAAGCTATATGGCAGCTATCATAGTATAATGTTAAAGCTCTTTATAGGAATTCTTCTATACAATAATTTTATACAGGTAAATTTTTTTTCCTGGGAACTATATTAGATATAATATTATAAAGAGAAGTAATATAAACTATTTGTGATAACAGAAAAAATGTATTTGATTAATGTGGTAACGATATTATGGTAGCAATTATATTGACATATAATACATATTAATGTATACTAGGTATTAATTGGGAGCTCTGGTAGCATAGTGGCTAAGGCACTTGACTGCTAACCAGAAGGCTGGCAGTTCAAACCCACCAGCCACTCCTCGGAAGGAAGGTTGGGCAATCCTACTTCCGTAGTGATACTGCCTCGGAAACCCAAGGAGGGGTCGCTATGAGGCAGGGCTGACTCGAGGGCACATAACAACAACAACAACATGGTATTAATTAGGAGCTCTGGTAGCATAGTACCTAAGGCACTTGACTGCTAACCAGAAAGCTGGTGGTTCAAACCAACCAGCCACTCCTCAGAAGGAAGATGGGGCAATCTACTTCTGAGTGATACTGCCTCAGAAACCCAAGGAGGGGTCGCTATGAATCGGTCCGACTCGACGGCACATAATAACAACAACAACAGGTATTAATTATTAGTATTACCTGGATTCACATACAGATGCCATTTTAAAGATTAAAGCACTTGAGTTTATAATGGCAGTAGAATTACAAGATGAGGCTCTAATAAATGCTATAAGCTTCTCTAAAGCTGCGCAGGATGACAGTTGCAGACTTCTGACTAGGAGAGCTGAGAAACAGCCCATCATGTTTCTCCCTTATAAGGAACATATCAATGTCAAGATTAAAAACAAATACTTTGACGTACCTCAAGGCTCAAACTAGCCATGCCAGGGGTCCCAGGTTGCTGAGGAAACATCTAAATGAAAATAAGGATCATCTTGAGTTCTCCTAGGTGAGAAATTTCCTTAAATGAGTAATATTTAAGGGCCAGATGAGAGAACACCGTTTTGGTATACATCCAATTGATTTGAGCTTCTGGGCAGAATGAAGCACAATTTGAATTACCTAGGGAATTAATGGGAGCTCTGGTAGCATAGTGCCTAAGGCACTTGACTACTAACCTGAAGGCTGGTGGGTCAAACCCACCAGCCACTCCTCGGAAGGAAGGTTGGGCAATCTACTTTCATAGTGATACTGCCTCGGAAACCCAAGGACGGGTTGCTATGAGTCGGGGCCGACTCGACAGCACATAACAACAGCAACAGGGGATTAATGTAATATTTAATAATTTCACTCCCATACGAATCACCTACTCTGTCTGCATCTTAATGCTTTGTTGCTTTAAAAGCAAACTTTGTTTAAAAGTTACATTAAAAATAAATGAGAAGTAAAGCAGCATAATTTAAAAGAAGGCTAAAAGTGATTCACATTCTTAAAAAAAATTACATGTGAAAGCAAAGGGACAAACCTGAGCTGAATTTCACATGGTTTTGACAAACCTCCATGTTTCTGGCTTACAGAATGTGGCATGGATCTTGGTAACCAGCAAAATTGTGTGCAGAACCCTAACTTACTTCCCAAAGAGCTTCAACAAATCTTCTGCCATTTTAGTGAAAGATTATTATGTATAAAATGTTGATCTGTGTTTACATTTTTGGATCATCAGATCAAAGGTTGTTTTTTCCTTAAAAAAAAAATTATAGCATCAAGTACTATTAATTTTACTGTGTTCATTTAAAAATTGTTCAAAACAATAGCTATATTTTAAACTAGATTTTTTAGAATTCAAGTTCTTTTTCTTCTTAAACCAAGCATTATTAATATATGCACAAAACCAGTGAAAAATAGAGGATGGATGAATAGAAATTAGAATAATTTCTAGACTTGGGGGCTCTCTGGTTGTTTGGATATTCTCAGTATGTAGGGTTAAGAGGTTGTAATGTCTTCCTTCCTTCGTTTGTACCACAGATAGTTTTGGAGTGATCACTAAATGTATCGGGATTATTTTTCTATTATAAATTAAAAATTCAGGAGTATTCTCCTAAACATGTTTCCTTCCTCATGTTTTCACACAAGTAAAATCCTACCATTTAAGTCATGGTGCACATGTCTCTAAATTATTCAGTTTTGGAAATAGATATAGAGGAAGTAGTTATGAACAGAATAGAGAAAATGTTAGCTGTATAGACAGGGAAAGTGATTGTGTGTGTGTAGTGGTCATATTCAGGATTTGAAGAGATTTGAGAACAGAGTCCTCTTCCCCCACATTAGCCCTTTCTTTCTATCTGCTCCAAGTCACAAATTAAAGAACAATACGTAAATTGGAAGGAGCTCCGGTGGTGTAGTGGTTAAGGCATTTAGCTGCTAACCAAAAGATCAGTGGTTCGAACCCAGCAGCCACTCTACAGAAGAAAAATGGGGTGGTCTGCTTCTATAAAGATTTACAGGCTTAGAAATCCAATGGGGGTTGCTTTGATTCTGAATTCAGTGAGTTTGGTTTTGGTTTGGTGTGTAAATGGATGTCGTAGTTATGTTTGTGTGTCAACTTGGCTGGGCCGGTTGAGTGGCTGGGCAGCTGGTGGTAGTTATTCTCTATGATGAGGCTGGCAATCAACTCCATGGTGGGATCTACCACAAGCAGCTGAGTAGCTGCTTTGGGTATGTGGTCTGCTTCCTGTATATAAGCAGCAGCTTTGGGAATAATTTCTAGCCTATGGCATGTTTGGACCCTGCATGTAGCCGCACTGTTGTTCGGCAGCCTGCCATGCTCTGCCGACCTTAGGATTTACAGTGGACTTGAATTAATGGTCTGCTGTGTGGTTTGGTAACATCAGGACTGTGCCATTTTATTTGTCAACCCTGGGCTTGTTAGCCTCAGCAGCCAGTAGCTGCCTGAGTGAAGAAAAGCCTCTACCTTCAGTGAGCTAGGAGCTAGAGGCAGAGCCAACGCCCAAGGTTGAGAGGCTTTCACACAGCCACTAGAGCCTGGCACTTTGAACTCAGACTTCTAGCCTTCAAACTGTAAGAGAATAAACGCCTGTTTGTTAAGGCCATCCCATTTGTGGTATATTCTTGTTAGAGCAGCACTAGGTAACCAGAACAATGGGAGATACATATCTTATGCAGAAGTAAAAGGTGAAGAACAGGTGATTTGGTGGCTAAACAGTTGACAATAATAAGCACTTGACCTGTTCATCAGAATAGCCTCAAGTGATTCAGGTGTGGGCTAGTAGAGACTCAAAGAACATAAAGACATTTGACTGATAGTGGTGGATGGCTGAGGCCGACTGCAAGTGTCAGTATCATACAAAGGTAAGCTGAGATAGCAGCCTTTTCTCTCAAGGAATTAAAATATTCTAGAGTTCATTTGAGGTAGACTATGAGCTCCTGAAGACTAAGAGCATGTCTTATTTACCTTTGTCTCTAGTACCTAACACATTGCTGGCTCAGTAAATATTTGCTGAATACATATAGCAGTTGAATAAGGTCATCGTGATAGCAGAATCACATGCTATTGGTTGTAGTAGTTCAGGACTAAAAATATTGTCTACATTTCTATATGAGATAATTCCAATATGTGATAGAGTAGATCAGGTGTAGAACTGTAACATACAATTAGCCCAATGCCATGACATGTTTTGATTTAGGAAATTTCAGTTCTCAGTCACACATTCTAACCTTTACAATGTAAATTTGTTGGTTAATCCTGGTTGTTGTTAGGGGCTGTCCAGTTCTTTCCTACTCAATAGCGACCCTACGTACAGCAGAAAGAAATGCCACCCAGTCCTGTATCATCCTCCACTCACGGCAATGTTTGAGCCCATTTTTGGTTAATTACTAGCATCAAATCTAGTTGCTTGCTCAGTTTTAGAACAATAGTAACTTTTTGTTCCAATATTGTCCTTTTTAAAATGAAGAAAATGTACTTATTTTGGAGAAATTTTCTCTTTCCAGTTCAATTTCATAGTAACTGAGTAAGTAGTTGATAATTACATGCTCAAAAATACTAATTTTTTTTTCCTGATATCAAGTAAACGATAATAAAATTATGCCATGCATTGTGGAGATTCCCATATATATTTAAATTTGAGTGAGTGGAATGTGGCTGAGAAATTTTTTGGGGCTATTTAAAAATTTTTTTTTGAGTAGAACAATTATGTTTAGGTTTAACTTGTGGCTCTTTGATGCTAAGATTGAAGTGTGGGCATCTGTGGAAAAAGGTGTCAAGGAATCACATTATTACTTTTGAATCAATAGGAACTAGCCACTGGATTAATTCAATTCAAATGAGTCCAGGTCTGAGCTCTCTCAGCCAATGTTCCCCGAGTGTAGTCTTGTGCCCAGCAATCTAGGGCACACTATAGAAGACTGACTTACCGGCACCGCAAAACTCACTCCTAAGAGACACATGATCAGTATCAGGTCCTTCATTTTGAAAAGTGGGATCTAAAACAGAATTGGGTTGGAGAAGTAAATCAGATGATTAAAAGATAATATTTTAAATAAATCTGAGTATCTGCTCTTCAGAAAACAACCAGAGTAAAATAAAAGTCTAAATACTGCTAAACAACTGGTTTGATATTTTCTCTGCTGAATTTATCAGCTTTTTGGAAGGAATTGACAAGCAGTTTAATTGACAAGAATTAAAAACCAGCTAAGCCCTTTGGTTATGGAGCTACCACCTAAATGGATATATAGGAATAACCTCCATGCATACACTCTTTTTTTTTTTTTTTTGATAAAAATATACACAACAAAACATACGCCATGTCAACAATTTCTACACGTACAGTTCAGTGACACTGTTTATGTTCTTCAAGTTGTGCAACTGTTCTTTGTCCTTTTCTAAACTATTCCACCATTATTAGGATAAACTCACTGCCTATTAAGCCTCTCATTTAACCTTTGAATTGTTTTGTTGGTATTTTTAAAATATACTTTAATCAGTAAAATAAAAGTTTAAAAATCTCATCCATTAAATGAGACATTAATTTATTGAGTATCATTCATAGGGGTTCATACATTGTTTTCCCTCCAGAGTAAATTTTGAAGTGCATTATGTAATACAACCAACAATCATTCCATAACAAACCTTTATCTGCAGACATAGGGTATATGATTATATATTTAGGTTACTCAGATAGTTATGCCAAAATCTATCTTTTAAAAATAAGAATAAATTGAATATTTTAATTTCCTTTGATACTAGTGGAAAACCTGTCTCAAAATTGATTTTCCTTACGTTTCCAAATGAATTAGCTTACTAAGTTTATTCTATGAGTTTGAAGACTCTTTACTCTTACATTAATGGAGATCTGACTTAGAGATTTACTTTCTTCTAATAATTTTCTAGATTAGGCACAGTCACTAATAATCACTAATAGTAAAAAGAAGAAAAGTCTAAAGATAAATATTTTTTGCTTCAGTTAGCTGAATGTTATTAGGCATGTCTGCTCAGGGACATGCAAATGATTTACAATAAACTATTATTCAGCATTTGGTAATACATGAAGATAAAACCTTTTTTAAAAAAGCTGCCTGGAGATAGGAAAAAAAGAACATACAGGAAGCACATGTAAATCATTAAAACCACATTTTACCTTCAATGCTGACATGCACTGTGCTCTCTGGGCCTGGTGATGCCAACTAAGATTAAAAAAACAAACTCACTGCTGTCAGAAAAGAGGGTTTACAATTTTTCTGGACTGTACCTGGAACTTGCTGTGTACCTCTCATTCAGGGATGATCTGAAACCTTTATTTAAAGTGCCAATCCTCCAATCAAAGTGAAGCAAAATGGAGGGAAAAAAAAAACCCTCTGCTCCTGCAATTAACCCATACCTTTTTATTGCATGCAAGAACATTTGCCCAGTAGAGTCTTATTATTTTTAACTGTAGCTCAGCCCCTATGTTTATTCAGGAAACTCAATTGCAGGGGAGACAGAAAAAGAGCAATGGCCATGAGTTCTGAAGACAATCATTTTGGTGAGCGGGAGGGAGGGGATATGTACATAAAATAGGTGGAAACAAGTCACTATTTAGTATTTTATCCGCAGATAAAGCCAGTGACCCAGTGCCAGCATTCTCAAATTTTCACCCTCATTTTAATTGCGGTATAGTGACTTCCTTTCCTCCCCTGAACACACAAGTCTAGGAGGAAACACTTAAATAACTATTCGGGTTTGAGAGGATGAAAATGTTAGCTGGATAAAGAACATGCTGTGATTTTTTTCTCAGAATTTTTTATTTTCGTATCTGGAGATAATAGATTAGGGATAGTCGAGAAATTTTGAATTGGACCCTATGAAAGTTTCCCGTAAGGAGGTAAACCTTCAGTGCGTGTTTTTTATGGGGGAGGGGCATAAATCAGAACGTTCTCCGGGAAACAGTGAAATCAATGGGCATAACTGTCAGTTCACTCTTTAGATGGGCCCATTTCTAGGAACAGTGTCAAGCCAGGTTTGCAAGTCATATTTGGATCATTTAAAAGGCTAGTATCAACAAATTTTCTCTGTGAATAGAAAATAATGTCTTGGATGTAGACTTTCTGCTTTTGTTATTTCTCTGCCCCTCCTTGTCTTCCCAAAGGTGTGATTTCAGTTATGGTTTTTCAAGATTAGTTTCTTAAGAAGGGATGAGTCAATAAAAAAAAAAAAAAAAAAAAGAAGGGATGAGTCAGTATACTCTTTAGAGAAACAGATCTAGCTTGCCAATTACAGGGAACACTGAGGAAGATAGTATTTTGGGAGAAAGCTCCAGAATCAAGTGTTGACTTAACAGCTTCAAATAATGTTACTCAAGAAGCTGCCTCTGAAAATCTTCATCTCCCATTTATTTCTTTAGAATGAAAATCAGTAAAGAATGTGAATATGCTTGGTAAACAACAAAATGTTATTGAAATGAAAAGTTTTACTAACTTTTGGCTTCTCCTTTGCTCTCTCTTTCTCTTGTTTTATGCCAGTTGTAGTGCTTGATCAGGTTCCTTAAACTCTCTGAGCCCTAGTTTCGTTTCTTTCTTTCTTTTTTTTTTTTAATGGTTAAAATGGCAAGTTTTATTTATATATATTTTACCACGGTTAAAAAAAGAAAACACTTTTTACCCCACAGTAAGGATTTGTAGGGAGCCCGAGTTTCTTTCTCTGTGATATAAACACAATCATTTACTACCACAGGTTTATTTGAAGACTAGATGAGATGATGAAGATGTAGCAGCTGATATACAGTGTGTGCTCCATAAGTGTGTTGATTATCCTTTTGTGGGAGAAGCTACATGAAACATGGGACCACAAGGATACCATGTGTGGGAGTGTGTGTGTGTGTGTGTGTGTGTGTGTGTGTAGGAGGAAGAGTACAGATAGGAAGGTCCATGTGCTCCAAGGAAGCCAGAGGAAGAATCCTATGGAAACCATTACCTCTGTGGGGAAATTGATGCTAAATCCCAATTGACTGCTAGCATGGGAGGTAGAGTATCTTTGATTATTTATGAGCATGATTAAAAAAAACAAAACAATAACAATAAAACACCTGTTGTCGTTGAGTCTGTCCTGACTTCTGGCAGCCCCAGGTGTGGTGGAGTAGAGCTGGACTCCCTAGGATTTTCAGTGGGTTACTTTTTGGAAATAGATCACCAGGCCTTTTCCAAGGCACCTGTGGATAGACTCAAACCTCTAACTTTTCACTGAGCAGCTCGGAGCATTAACTGAGCCAGCCAGGGACTGTGCTGAGCATGATTGTGATATGCTAATAGTGATTTTTTTTTTTTTTTGTGGGATTCATATATTCTTAATTGCTCTTATCCCAAATATCCAATACATCATAGGTGTTGTTGTCCTTCCATTTTTAATGTAATGTCCTTCACATTCAATCCTGGATTATCATCTTTCAGATGTTTACCCTCTTAGCTTCTTTCCCCTCCAATATCCTGCATACCAACGCCAAAACCAATGCCAACAGCTGCAACGATGGGCTCTGCTAAGATGGGGCAATCTACTTCCGTAGTGATACTGCCTCGGAAACCCAAGGAGGGGTCGCTATGAGTCAGGTCCGACTCGATGGCACCCAACAACAAGAACAATAATAGCAAGGGTTGTGTGGGTGTCACAGGACTGGTCAGTGTTTCGTTCTGTTGTACAAAGAGTTGCTATGGTAGCATAGTGGCTAAAGCACTTGACTGCTAACCAAAAGTCTGGCGGTTCAAACCCACCAACCACTCCTCGGAAGGAAGGTTGGGCAATCCTACTTCCATAGTGATACTGCCTTGGAAACCCAAGGAGGGGTCACTATGAGTCGGGGCCAACTCGATGGCACATAACAATAACAACAAAGCTTTAAGGTAAAATTCAAACTCTTCAACCAGGCAGTCAAATTAGCATTTCAATTCACCTTTCTATTTTGCTCTCCTACTTTTTGTGAAATACTGTGCATTAATATAATAATGGGGAGCTCTGGTGGCATAGTGCCTAAGGCACTTGACTGCTAACCAGAAGGCTGGCTGTTCAAACCCACCAACCATTCCTCAGAAGAAAGGTTGGGCAATCTACTTCTGTAGAGATGTCACCTTGGAAACCCAAGGAGGGGTCGCTATGAGTTGGAGATGACTGGACGGGACATAACAACAACAACAATATAATAATAAATTTCATAATCAGTTGAAATGGATTTCATTTTGCATCAAGTAAATAGTTTTTCAACCTTGGTTTATGTGATGTATGCTACTGGTAAAATTAGGAAATATAATCCTAAAACATCCTACAAAGAGGATTTTAATTATAGAGACATCTAGAAAACAGTATACGAGACTGATAGTAATTATGAATATTGAGGATAGTATGGAAGCTGATGAAAACCATGTTAATGTTGATCAAGACTGTACTTGCATGAAAAGCAACCATAGTACCAATAACAATCATGTTTGTGTCTAGAGTACTACAAACACAAAATAACTCAGGGTTACAGAAGATCTGAGCTATATGAGGGGTGACCTGCCACAGGAAAAGTTATGAAGAAAAACCTAAAGAAAAAAGATCCTGAGAAAGGTCATATGATAGTGGCTGAGAGCACAGCTATTTAAATGCTTTTTTATATACTCACTGATCACGGGACATTGAGTGAGCTGTTCAACCTGTAACTCTTTCATCTGTGAATGTTGGCCTACATGTATCAGTGTGAGTTTAATTTCAATGTGATGATGGTGGTGTAGTGCCTAAGACATTTGACTACTAACCAGAAGGCTGGCAGTTCAAACCCACCAGCCACTCCTTGAAAGGAGGGTTGGGCAATCTACTTCCGTAGAGATACTGCCTCAGAAACCCAAGAAGTGGTCCCTATGAGTCGAATCGACTTCACAGCAGTTTGGTTTAAGTTTTGGAATGACTATAAAGTGCTTAGCACACTATCTGGTATAGAGGAAATGTCCATGAACATAATTTATTGTTATTCTTGTCAAAATAAAGAGATACGTGTGTTGAAAATCTGCTTCAAATTGGACTACAGGACTTGGCCGCTCCTATTCTAGCCACTATTGGCAAGCAACTCTTAACAGCTAATTGATGTAGGAATGTTCTTGATTACTTAGATTCCGTGTTATAAAAGAACTTTGATTTTTGCTTGGTTTTGACACATTGTCCTTTCAACCTCCTAGTCCAGTCAGAGTTGACTTCTTTTCTCAGAACATGCCTGGGATGTTTTTCTTTCTGGGGTTTTGCTTGAGGCTCTCTCTCTGCCTAGAGTCTTTTCTCACCTCTTCACAACTTGTTTTTCAAAGTTCTATTCCAATTTTACTTCTTTCCTGATTCCTTCCCTCACCATTCCATTCCACTGTGATTTTTCTATTCTCTGAACTCCAAATGTTTATATCATTCCCTTAGCAATCATTCATATACTACATTGTGACAGCTCGTTCATTACAAAGCCAAAAACCAAACTCACTGCCACTGAGTTGATTCCTACTCATGATGACTCCCACAGGGTTTCCAGGGCTATAAATCATTACTGCAGCAGATTGCCCCATTTTTCATTGGCAGAGTGGTTGGTGAGTTTGAACTACTGCAGATCTTCGAAATTTTACTTTGTATGTGGTAGCACAGTGGTTAAAGTTCTTGGCTGCTAATCAAAAGTTCCGTGGTTTGAACCTACCAGCCACTCCTTGGGAGAAAGATGTGACAATCTATTTCTGTAAAGATTTACAGCCTTGGAAACCCTATCAGGCAGTTCTATTCTGTCCTATAGTGTCACTATGAGTCAGAATCTACTCAACAGGCAATGGGTTTTATAGTCACCATAAACAGTAGGTGCTAACAGGGAGAAAGATAAACCAAAATGTAAAAAACAGAGAGCTTGAGGACATTTGATACAGGATCTACCATTTCTCACTGCTTTAGAAGCCTCTGTTAAAATAGGAACGAGTGTTTGCATTGTTGATGTGCCATTAAAATAAGATTAGATTATCTTTTTTTTATCATTTAGTCAAGGAAACAGAGAGGTAAAATTAAAAGGTTTTGCCTCTCGGTTGAATAGAGACTGGTGGAACCCCTGAGACCATAGCCCTGGGTTACCCTTCGAGCCTAGAAATAGACTCACTTAATGGGTTGGCTCTCAGCCCAACAGCAGTAAGACCCACATACAGAACACCTACCCAGGTCCATGTACTCACCTACCCTAGGGAGATGCATCCCTTGGATCAAGCAGCCATGAGACACCAGAGGGGTAGCATTCACATAAAGGGAAGTCTGGACAGACAAGAATGCATAGAGGGGAGGGGCACAGGGAGGCAGGGCTTGTCACAGGAAGGAGAGGGGAGGAGAGTTTCTTATAGTTCATTGGTAATTGGGGCCATGAAACCAGATGTGCATGAACTGTTGAATACAAAACAACTTTGCTATGTAAATTTGCACCCCAAACACAATAAAGACAAACAAAAAGAAAAGCACAACAAAAACATATAGATTCATTGAAAAAAAAAAAGACTGAAAAGAAATATACTAAAACTGTGATAATCTTGAGTTGTTAGAGTCACAAACGATTCAGAATTTGCACCTTTTCTACCTTTAGTTTTTAAAACTCCTACAAGAAAGTGGATTATTTCACTCTTAAAAAATTATATTAGATATAACTTAGAACAAGAGCATGCTGGTTCTGTGGTAATGTGTGCATGGTAAAGTGGATGGAATAAACTCCTTTAGGCATTAAAAATTATTTCCAATTCTGCACAAATTTAGTCCTTGAATAAAATTCTTCCCATTTTTCAAGAAGATAAAAAGCTCTTTAGTTCCAGGAGAGGCTTAATCTTTTCTTTACTTCTATATTCTTCATAACTCTTTCAAAGACACCTCTTGGGTATAAAAATTCTGCTGAGATGTGGATTGAAAGTTAGGCATGAAGTCAGAACAATAGTGGCAATGCAAATCTGAAGATAAAATTCTGGGAACTTCCCTTCTGGAATTTCCAATATTGCAGCGATTTTAAATTGCACTCATTCTTATTGAATTGTTTCTATAATCTACAGTTATATCAGAATCCTTGTCATGCATTTACTAAATACATCAAGCTAGTCATTTATAAACACTTAGTGAATGACTTCTATAAACTAGTCAGTCTGTTCTGTGCTGAGATTACAAAAGGTGAGAAATCATGGTCCCTTTTCTCAGGAGTCAATGCTGTGTGGAGGAGCTCTGGTTGTGTAATGGTTAAGTACTGGGCTGCTAACAAAAAGGTTGGCTGTTTGAACCCATCGGCTGCTCCCCATCAACAGCCCATGGGAGACACCAGCTGCTCCATGGGAGGAAGATGTGGCAATCTGTCTCCATGAAGATTACAGCCTTAAAAACTCCATGGGGCGATTCTACCCTGCCCTATAGGATGGCTGTGAATCAGAGTCCACTTGGTGGCAATGGGTAATGGTTTGTGAGCAAGTCCAATGTATAAAGAACTAACTACAATTTAGTCTGACAAGTTTTACTGTAAAGGGATATACAAAGAACTATGCAACCGTATGAATTTTATAAGGTATTTTATTTACTCAATCAGAATTTACTGAGTTCTAACTTTGTGTTAGTATAAGTCATGGCAAATAACTGTGCCTTTTAAAAGCTTATAGTCTAGTTGGGGAGAAAATAATGCACCCACATATACACATCCAGGATCAGTAGTGGCAGTTCAAGGCAATATGACGTTGTTGTAGTTACCAGCTGCCATTGTGTCAGCCCCTAATTCACTGTGATCTTATGAATCATGCACAGGATTGAATGGTTTTAATCCACAGGGTTTTCATTGGCTGCTTTTTGAAAGTAGATTGCCAGGATTTACTTCCCAGTCTGTTTTAATCTGGAAGCTCTGCTGATATCTGTTCAGCATCATAACAAAATTCAAGTCTCCACTGACAGACGGGTGGTAAATGCCAAATATTTCTAGTAAGTAGAACTGTAAGATTTCAGAGAAGAGGACTTCAGAGGCAGGAGGAGTTGCAAAATCTTAACAAAGTACCTTAACAAAGCTTGAGGAGCAGATTGAACTGCAGGACAGAGAGGAGACCTGAAATGTCTGAGGGCAAAATACTGTACAGTTTTTGTTCTCATCAAGCTCAAAGCCCTCTTTTTATAATAAATATTTCTTTACCTAAATTAAATTTATGCCATAATTTTCTTGTACACATAATTTAAAAACTAAATTAAAGAAAAATGTCCTTGCTATAATTTAAAGGAGAAAGCAACATATGATGAGCAGTGTGCATTTAAATATGTAATGGTTGAACACAGCTATGGAAGTAGACAAGAAACCAGATGTTTGCATTTATTGGTAATGACTAACAACTCAGGAGAAGTGAGATTAAAAGTCATACCAAACAAGAACTAGAGGAAAATGAAAGGACAGAGGCATAGTGGATGCTAGAATTAAAACCAGTGCTAAGGTAAGTAATGGCAGACTAGACCTACCTACTATGATAAGAGAAAGTGGAAAGTAACCTTAATTGCAGCAAGGATAACATGTCAAGAAAATTACAGGTTGTTGAAGTGAGAAAATGAAAAAGTATGATGTTCTTGCAAATGAGCTAGACTTAATAAGTGTGTCAAAATAATTGCCTGTGTTACATGCTATTGAGAAAATAGAGTATTTCAGAAAGCAAATCATCTATCTATATACATATAGATATAAATTGTTGTAAAAATATATGTAACATTTGCTAATTCAACATTTTTTATGGGTACAATTCAGTGACACCAACAAATCTTTTCTTGAAATCACATGTTGAGGTATATATCCAGACTTTGGTTCCTAAAGGGACCACAGAGATCATATTCTTTGGCAGTCAAAAGGAAATTGGAATTATATTGTAAAATAAACAGCAATACAATAGAGACAGTAGATAAGTGGTATGGTAGACCTCTGGGAATTGTCAGACTGAAAAGAGAAAAAGTGACATTAAAAGGCAATTTCAAGTGTATTTTCAAAACATAAGTTTCTTATCATTACATCTAAAATTTAAAAAAGAAAAAAACCTCAGAATTACTAATAAAATGTGGTAAAATCTCTGCATTTCATGTATCACTATTAACTTTAATGATGTCTCAAATCTTCACTGTAAAATATTTGCAAGCATCAGCTTCAAATGCATATGATAACAAATATGGACTCTTGCTTCAAATCCCATGTGTGGTGCTGCTGTTGGGAACATGTTCTTCCAAAATGGTCAGTAACTATTGGCAAAGTTAGAAAAGAAGTCCAATATTCCTACTATTAAAAGAAAATTGCAGGCCTAAAAATTTCCATGTATATGGCATAGTGCCTAAGGCATTTGGCTGCTAAGCAGAAGGCTGGAGGTTCAAACCCACCAGTCACTCCTTGGAAGGAAGGTTGGGCAATCTACTTCCGTAGTGATACCACCTCGGAAACCCAAGGAGGGGTCGCTATGAGTCAGATCCAGCTCGACGGCAGTGAGTTTTTGTTATTAGCATCATGCAAAAAATGCATTGTGTTATGTATCAAAAGGAGTTAAAGTCTAGGCTCAGATAAACAAATTGTTTTATTTACGTGCATGAAAATCTGGTAGAACATTTGGAAGTCATGTAGGATGTAAACCAAATCTTCCAAATGGCACTCCTAAGCATTGTAAAACATTTACTTGCCCCTACAAGGAACTCTGGTAGCGTAGTGCCTAAGGCACTTGACTGCTAACCAGAAGCCTGGTGGTTCAAACCCACCAGTACACTTCTGAAGGAAGATGGGGCAATCTACTTCCCTAGTGATACTACTTTGGAAACCCAAGGAGGGGCCACTATGAGTCGGGTCTGACACGATGGCACATAAAAACAACAACACAAGGTGCGGTGGTTAAGTGTGTTTGGCTGCTAATCAAAAGGTTGGTGGCTTCAACCCATCAGCTGCTTCTCAGGAGAAAGATGTGGGAATCTGCTTTTGTAAAGATTTATAGCCTTGGAAACCCTATGGGGCACTTCTGTCCTATGGGGTTGCTATGAGTCAGGATCCACTTAATGGTAGTGGCTTTGATTTTTTTAAGTGTACCAGCAGTACCCAAACATAATAACAGCCAAAAATGTCTGTAAAATTGCCAAAATGCTCCTGCAGGGTTATCCCATAGCTATTACAATATATTATGTACTGTTGTTGTTATGTGCTGTCAAGTCAGACCTGACTCATAGCAACCCCTCCTTGGGTTTCCAAGGCGGTATCACTATGGAAGTAGATTGCCCAACCTTCCTTCTGAGGAGTGGCTGGTGGGTTTGAACCACCAGCCTTCTGATTAGCAGTCAAGTGCCTTAGGCACTATGCTACCAGAGCTCCTATATTATATACTATAAACAAAAAAGCCATTTCATTTGAGTCAATTTTGGCTCATGGCAACTCTATGTGTAGCAGAGTAGAACTGAACTCCATTACATTACCAGGCCTTTTTTTCCATAATGCTGTTGAGTGGGTTCAAACCATCAACATTTTGGTTAATAGTCAAGTGCAAAGAGTTTATGCCACCCAGAGACCTCCTTTCACTATAAAAACTCACTGCCATTGAGTAGATTTCAACTCACAGAGACCCCCATTGGGTTTCTGGGGCAGGCAAATCTTTACAGAAGTAGATTGCCCTATCTTCTTTCCATGGAGCAGCTGGTGGATTTCAATTGCTAACTTTCTGGTTAGCAGTCAAATGACTTAGGCACTGCACCACCAGAGCTCTTTCCTTTCACTATAGAGCAATGAAATACCTTAGACCAAGTTAAATGACACTGTAAAACTAACGCATTGTAGTGTATCTGAAGAGGCCTTCTATTGGTTACAACCAACTGGTGTGTTGTGTTGTGTTGTGTTAGCTTAGGTGCCATTGAGTAGGTTCTGACTAATAGCGACCCCATGTAAAACAGAGTGAAACACTGCCCTGTCCTGCACCATCCTCGCAATCCTTGCTGTGCTTGAGCCCATCATTGCAGCTGCTGTGTCCTTCCACCTCATTGAGGGTTTTCCCCGTTTTCACTGACCCTCTGCTTTACCAAGCATGTTATTCTTTTAACAAAATGACCAAAGCAGGAGAGTTGAAGTCTGGCCATTCTTGTTTCTTAGGCATTCTGGCTGCACATCCAGGACAGATTTGTTCATCTGGTAGTCCAGGGTATATTCAGTATTCTTCGCCAATACCACTATTGAAAGGCATCAGCTCTTCTCTGATCTTCCTTATTCATTGTCCAGCTTTCACACGTATATGAGGTGATTGAAAATACAATGGCTTGAGTTAGGTGCACTTTAGTCTGCAAAGTGACATCTTTATTTCTTCTTCTTCTTCTTTTTTTTAATAAATTTTATTGTGATTTGGGTGCAAATTTATAAAGCGAATTCATTTTACTCTCAACAGTTCATGCACATTTGATTTCATGACCCGATTGCAATTGTAACAATAAAAACCTCTCCTCCCATCTACATGTTTGCTTCTTAATACTTTAAAGAAGTCTTTTGCAGCAGGTTTGCCCAGTGCAATACAACATCTGATTTCTTGATTGCTGCTTCCATGGGTGTTGATTATGGATCCAATAAAATGAAATCCCTGACGACTTCAATCTTTTCTCCATTTATCATGATGTTGCTTATTGGTCCAGTTTTGAGGATTTTTCTTTTCTTTATGTTGAGGTGTAATCTATATCGAAGATTGTAACAGTCTTGGATCTTCATCAGTAAGTGCTTTAAGTCATCTTCACTTTCAACAAGCAAGATTGTGTCATCTATATATCACAGGTTGTTAATGAGTCTTCTATCCAATCCTGATGCCACACTCTTCATATAGTCCTGGTTCCTGGATTATTTGCTCACCATACAAATTGAGTAAGTATGGTGAAAGGATACAACCCTGATGCACACCTTTCCTGATTTTAAACCATACAATATCCCCTCGTTCTGTTTGCAAAGCAGCCTTTTGGTCTATATACTGGTTCCTCATGAGAACTGTTAAGTGTTCTGGAATTCCCATTCTTTGTAATGTTACGAATGTTAAAAATAATTTGTTATGATCCACACAGTTGAATGTCTTCCCATAGTCAATACACACCCAAACATCTTTCTGGTATTCTTTGTTTTCAGCCAAGATCTGTCTGAAATCAGCAATGATATACCTTGTTCCACATCCTCTTCTGAATCCAGCTTGAATTTCTAGAAGTTCCCTGTCAGTATAATTTTTGTATTATCTTCAGTAAAATTTACTTGCTTGTGATAGTAATGATAATTTCCACATTCTGCTGGATCACCTTTCTTTGGGATGGGCACAAATATCAATTTCTCCCAGTCAGTTGGTCAGGTAGCTGTCTTTCAAATTTCTTGGCATAAAGGAGTAAGCGCCTCCAGTGCTGCATCCATTTGTTGAAAACATCTCAATGGGTATTCCACCAGTTCTTCAGCCTTGTTTTTTTGCCAATTCCTTCAGTGCAGCTTGGATTTATTCCTTTAATACCATTGGTTCTTGATCATATGCTACTTCCTGAAATACTTGTTCAAGGACCAATTCTTTTCAGCACAGTGACTCTGCCTGTGTATTCCTTCCTTCTTCTATTGATGCTTCCTATATCATTCAATATTTTGCCCATGTTGTTGTTGTTGTTAGGTGCTGTTGAGTCCGACCTGACTCTTAGCGACCCTTCCTTGGGTTTCTGAGGTGGTATCACTACAGAGGTAGATTGCCCAACCTTCCTTCCGAGGAATGGCTGGTGGGTTTGAACAGCCAGCCTTCTGGTTAGTAGTCAACCGCCTTAGGCACTACACTACCAGAGCTCCCATTTTTGCCCATAGAATTCTTTAATATTGCAACTTGAGGCTTGAATTTCTCCTTCAGTTCTTTCAACTTGAGAAATGCTGAGCGTATTCTTCCCTTTTGGTTTTCTAACTCCAGATCTTTGCTCATTTCATTATAATATTTATTTTGTCTTCTCAAATTGCCCTTCAAAATCTTTGGTTCAGCTCTTTTATTTACTCATTTCTTCCTTTCACTCTAGCTCCTCTCCATTCACGAACAAGTTTCAGGGTCTTTACTGATATCCATTTTGGTCTTTTCTTCCTTTCCTGTTTTTTTTTTAAATGACCTTTGGCTTTCTTCATGTATAATATTCTCATGTCATCCCACAACTTGTCTGGTCTTTGGTCATTGGTGTTCAATGCATCAATCTATTCTTTAGATCATCTGTAAATTCAGGTGGACAATAACCAAGGCCATATTTTGACTCTTGTGGACTTGTTTTAATTTTCTTCAGCTTTAACTTGAACTTGCATATGAGCAATTGATGGTCTGTTTCACAGTAAGCTCCTGGCCTTGTTTTGACTGAAGATACTGAGTTTCTCCATCTCCTCTTTCCATAGTTACAGTTGATCTGACTCCTGTGTATTTCATCTGGGGAGGTCCACATGTATAGCTGCCATTTATGTTGTTGAAAAAAGTTATTTACAATGAATAAGTTGTTGGTCTTACAAAATTCTATCATGCAATCTCTAGTGCCATTTCTATCACCAAGCACTACTTTTGCTTCTTCTTTGTTTCTTACTTTAATATTCCAATCACCAATAATTATCAATACATCTTCATTGCATTTTTGGTCAATTTCAGACTGCAGAAGTTGGTAAAAATCTTCAATTCCTTCATCTTTGGCTTTAGCAGTTGGTGAGTAAATTTGAAAATTTGATTAACTGGTCTTCCTTTGGTGGCGTAGTGCCTAAAGCATTTGACTACTAACCAGAAGGCTGGTGGTTTAAACCTACCAGCCACTCCTCAGAAGGAAGACTGAAAAATCTACTTCCATAGAGATACCACCTCAGAAACCCAAGGAGAGGTGGCTATGAGTTGGAATTGATTTGATGGTAGTGAGTTTTTTTTTTTTTTGGTTTTGGCCTTTCTTGTAGATGTATGGATATTATTGTATCACTGACAGCATTGTGGGAGCTTTGGTGGTGTAGTGCCCAAGGCATTTGACTGCCAACCAGAAGGCTGGTGACTCAAACCAGCCACTCCTCAGATAGAAGACTGGGCAATCTACTTCCATAGTGATACTACTCAGAAACCCAAGGAGGGGTTGCTGTGAGTTGGATCCAACCCGATGGCAGTGAGTTTGGTTTGGTTTTGGACAGCATTGTACTTCAGGATAGATTGTGAAACATTCTTTTTGATAATGAATTTGATGCCATTCCTCTTCAATTTGTCATTTCCTACATAGTAGGCAGCGTGATTGTCTGATTCAAAATGACCAATACCAGTTCATTTTACTTCATTTTCATGCCTAAGATATTGATCTTTATGCATTCCATTTCACTTCTGACAACTTACAATTTTCCTAAATGCATACTTTGTACAGTCAACATTCTGATCATTAATGGATATTTGCAGCTCTTTCTTCCCATTTTGAGTCAAGCCATATCAGAACATGAAGGTCCCCAAAGCTTTACTCCATTCATGTCCTTAAGGGTGACTCTACTTTGAGGAGGCAGCTCTTCCTTAATAATATTCTGAGGGCTTTGAAACCTGAGGGACTCATCTTCTGGCATTGTATCTGACAATATTTCACAGCTATTCATAAAATTTTCCAGTAATATATCAGACAGTGTTTCACTGCTATTCACAAGGTTTTCACAGGTCAATTTGTTTTTTTGCAGAACTGCATGGTCCCATCCTTCTTCCCAGTCTGTCTTAGCCTAGAAGCTCCACTGAAACCTTTCCACCATGGATGACCCTGATGGTATTTGAAATACTGGTGGCGTAGCCTCCAGCATCAAGGCAACATGCAAGCCACCACACTATGACAAACTGACAGATGAGTTGTAGAGACTATTAAATACAAGACTTCAGAGTTTATTCAAAAAGTCTTGAGACTTTATTGCAAATTTCTAATGTTTTAGTCTAAAATTCACATCTCTATAGTTATGTAATTTTTATACAGTCATATGTCAAAAGAATCAAACTATTGATAACAAAACAAACAAAAAATCCAGAGAGTTTGCAACTTATACTAACTAACTGGTAGATGTTTAAGCAGAGTTAAAATCCCAGCTGTCTGCCATTAGTATTTGTGGTTAAAACATCATGAGGGTATCTGCCTATCAATTGTAGGGAATGTTCATTTTAGGAATATCATTCCTGGAATATCATATCTGCTCACACACATCAAATAGATAACTACTGGTCTTGTAATGAAGGGGTAAGATTGAATGTCTGATAGAATTTTTGTTTTGTGAAATTCTTTGTGAATCTTTAAATCATGCCTAAGTTAGTAAAGAAACTAGAATGTACCTGAAGTTTCTTGGGACAACTGACTACACTTTTATATCAGATTTGTTTCGGGTCACTTTTTTCTTAGGTCTCTTCCTTATGCGGACGGTAGTAGTTTAAGATAATTTGAAGATTAAATATTTAAGTTCTTTTCAGGAGGCATTGCATAAAAGTGCTCCCTATTTTTCACAGAGGGATTAGTTATTATTTTTTTAAAATTGTACGTTGGATGAAAGGTTACAGAGCAAATTCATTTTCCATTCAACAGTTCATACACATTTTGTTTCATGACTTTGATTGCAATCCTGCAATGTAACAGCTTTCTTCCCTCCTCTGCCCTGTAGTTACCTTTTTGCTGGGTCCTTCTCTCCTGTGCATTCCTGTCTTCTGAGCTATTTCCCTGCATAGATGCTGTCTTTTTGATCTCCCACCATTGCCTTCTTCTAAAAAGTGTGCCTACTTGGTATAATTGTTCATCTTGTAGGCCTGTCTATTGTTTGTCTGGAAGCCATGGGAGTGAGTTCAATTCCAGGTCTGAAGGGTGACTAGGGGTCACAGTTTCACCAGTCTCTATCAGACCAGTGAGCTGGATGTTTTTTATGATTTTAAATTTTGTTCCCCATTTCTCTCCCACTCTATCCAGGATTACCTACTTTGATCCCTTTCCGAGTGGTTGGCAGTGTTAGCCAGGCATCATCTAGTTCTGGTCTTGGGATCACATAGACTGAATTTCCCATGGTTTACTAGTCCCTTGTACTATTCTTTCCATGAATCTTTGATTTTCTTCATTCTTCTTTGCTCAGGAGGGGGAGAGACCAATTGGTGGATCTTAGAGGCCACTTGTGAGCTTTTAAGACCTCAGTTGCTACTCACCAAAGTGGGATGTAGAACAATGTTTTTGTGTAGTATGTTATGCTGATTGACCTTAATGTTCCCTGCAACCATTGTCCTGAGCCTGTGGGCCCAGCAACTCACACCCTCAAAGTGCTTGGCTGTGGCTAAGAAGTTATCATTATTTTGCCCTTGTTAGTGCTATTATATATATGGACATTCTTTTAATACATATAAACATGTGTAGAAATATCATCTGCAAAACTTATACATGGTCATGAGTATATTCCCTTTTGCCCAGACATACCTGATCACTTTGCCTGTCTACCTATGTATGCATCTATAATTTAGTGTTTGTTATTACTGATAATGCAATATTGTGTAAAAATATTTACCTTTGTTGTCTGTACTTCTTATGTACCTTTCTGTGTTTTCCTTTTCCTTTGTGTTATTGTGTTGGTCACTGGCTTTTCCCTTCACCCAAATCAATATTTGTCTCTTACCTATCTAGCAATTTTCCTTCCTCTCCCCTCCCATCCCTGGTAACCAACAAAGAAAGTTTCCTTTCATGTGTAAACATTTTATTGACATTTTACAATAGTGAAGTAATATAATATCTGTCCTTCTGTGATTGACTTATTTCACTCAGTGTAATGCTCTCCAGGAAGAAGAGGCAATCTACTTTGGTAGTGATACTGCCTTGGAAACCCAAGGAGGGGTCTCTATGAGTTGGGTCTGACTCGATGGCACATAACAACAACAACAATGTCCTCCAAGTTCATCCACCTTATGAAGTATTTCACGAATTCTACATTATTCTTACAGTGTTGCATAGTATTCCATTGTGTGTATGTTCCATAGTTTGATTATCCATTCATTTGTTGTTGTTCTTTATTCCTTTGCTATTGTGAATGGTGGTATAATGAACATAGGCATGCTTATATCTATTCATGTTACAGCTCTCACTTCTTTAGGATATATTTATCTAGTAGTGGGATTGCAAGATCAAATGGTACTTCTATTTCCAAATTTTTAAGGAAATGCCATACCATTTTCCTCAGTGGTTTTGTCATTTTACAGCTCACCAGGTCTGTAGGAGAGTTCCAATTTTTCCTCACCTTCAACAGCATTTGTTATTTTCTGTCTTGTTGAACTTTGATATATTTTTATTTTGGGGTCTATCCTGTTTGCAGTTTGTTGGACTTCCTGAATTGATATATCCTCATCTTTCATCGTATCAGGGAAGTATTCCTCCAGCAAATTTTGGACAATTTTCTCAGTGGTTTTGTTTTTCTCTTCCTGTTCTGGAATTCCATTGACATGTAAGTTATTCCTTTTGCTGGTATCCCACATCAACCTTAGGCTTTTTTCATTTTGTTTTGATTTTTTTTTTCTGATTGATCCCTTTCCAAAGAAGTATTCAGGTACTTCAGTCTTCATATCTTGTCTTCATCAATCTTCATCTTTTTTCTTCAATCTCATTAATTCTGTCTTCCATTGCATCAATTCTACTCCTTTGCTCTTCCAATGTGCTATCTATTTCTGACAATTTAGTATTAATCTTCTGGCTTTCTGTCTGTAGATTCAGAATCATTTCTAATCTTTCATTTATTTTGTCATTTTGTTCTTGTATTTTCTTCCAAAATTCTTCTAAGGTTTTTTCTGTGTTTTCTTTGGTCTGTTTCTCAATCCTTTGAAGATACCTAAAGATAATTCTTTTCAATTCCTTATCAGAGAGTTCCAATGCTTCTTCTTCCTCAGGGATGTGTT
>NW_006921685.1:5802103-5818338 GCF_000298275.1 Orycteropus afer afer | reverse complement strand
GTTGGGGTTTAGTCCACTTCTATATCCTTCCCTTCAAGGCTCAGGGGTCCAGGATTATCTTCTGTGTCTGTGTTAATTGGTTTCCCTTTTCTTTGTTAAAGAGGGTCTGTGCAGTCTTTCTGCCTAGTCCGCCATCTTGCCCTGAACTTTGATATATTTTTAATGTGAGATGATATCTCGTTGTTTTGATTTGAATCTCTCTAGTGACTAATGATCACAAGCATGTCTTCGTGTTTGTTGGCCATCTGAATATCTTCTGTGGTGAAGTGTCTGTTCATGTCTTCTGCCTATATTTTAATTGGATTGCTTATCTTTCTAATGTTGAAATGTTGGAGTTTTCTATATATTTTAGAGATACGTCCCATGTTGATTATGTCATTGTTGAACATTTTCTCCCAATCTGTAGTTTCTCTTTTTACTCTTTTGGAGAAGACTCTTAATGTGCATAAGAATTTAATTTTTAGAAGGTCCCGGTCATCTAGTTTATCATCTGTTGTTTGCACACTTTTAGTTATGTTTGATAGTGTATTTATGGCATAAATTAGGACCTCTATGTTTGCCTGTATTTTTTCTTTGATGAACTTTATACTTTTAGGTTTCACATTTAAGACTTTGAGTGAGTTTTTGTGTGTAGTGTGAGGTATGGATCTTGTTTAATTTTTCTGCAAATGAATATCCAGTTTTGTCAGCACCATTTGTTAAAGAGACTGTATTTTCCCCATTTAATGGATTTTGGCCCTTGGTCAAAGATCAGCTGTCCATAGGTGGACGGACTGATTTCTATGTTCTAAATTCTGTTCCACTGGTCTATTTCTGTTGTTGTAGCAATACTGGGCTGTTTTGACTATTATGGCTATACACCAGGTTTGAGATCAGGGAGTGTGAGACCTCCTACTTTGTTCCTCTTCTTCAGTAGGGGATGAGTTATTTTTATAGCTTAGCATACATATACACCAAACATCCTTTTTTTGGCAGAGAGTTGATCATTTTTCTTGAGTCTCATGCCAAACAAGTCTTCTGGGACCTGGAGATTTCCCAGAGAAAGTATAGCATCATTTCAAAGACAGGGATGGTATCTAATTTATTTTGTATTCCTTGTCTAACATAGTGTCTAGCACACAATAAACATTCAGAAGTGTCTGTTGATTGAACGGAGGACAAATGTGTAGGATCATTGCTGGACTCTTGTGATTTCCCAGGCTTATTCATTCAGGTGTCGCCTGCTGATGCTCTGGCCAGTAGAGGGAGTTCAAGATCCACCTAAGCATCAGAGAATAAAACAGGAGAAAGGAACTTTCCAGTCAGAATTGTATAAGTGTGAAAAAAGAAACAGATGGATTTGAAATTGCCATGAAGACTTTTAAATCTTTCACTAAATTACTGCTTTTAGAGTGCTAACTGCTTTAACTCTATGTGGATAATACATTAAAGGAAAATGTCCGTTTTTCTCTAATTTTAAAAGATGAAAAACACTAAAAAAATTTAAAGGATAAAATAAAGATTACTTATAATTTCATATTCAGTACCAACTTTGACTCATATTTGGGTGCATTATACTTTTATTTTTAGGTTTGTAATATTTAGAATGTAAACTCCTCAAGGGCAGTGATTTTGTTTTGTTTACTGATTTCTCCCAAGAGTCTAAATACCGGCTGGCACACATTGTCACTCACTAATTAAATTGTTGAGTGAATGTATCAATAACTAATATGAACTCTGGAAGTGCAGTGCCTAAGGCACTTGACTGCTAACCAGAAGGGTGGCAGTTCAAACTTATAGCCACTCTTTGGAAGGAAGGTTGGGCAATCTACTTCCATAGTGATATCGCCTCAGAAACCCAAGGAGGTGTTGCTATGAGTTGGGGCCAACTCAATGGCAAAGTAACAACAATAATAACAATGTGGTTTATATTATGTTTCTTTTTATTTGACATTATATTGTAAAGATTTTCCTACATTATATTTTAATGTCTGAATTATATTTCGTTGATTATCCATATAATCACAATTTAATTAATTTATTAAAATATCATTTATATTCTTTGATTAAAAATTCCCATACTGGACTCCACTCCTAGAGATTTTGATTTAATTTGTTTAGAATGGTTTGTGGACATAGATATTTTGTAAAGTTCCCCAGGAAATTATAATGTATCATTAGGGATGGAAAGTACTAGTCTAAGCTATACTGACAAACTACTTTCCAAAAAGATAATATTGATTTATAATGGAATCAGCTACATACGGCACACAGCATTTTTCACAAATGCTCATCATGATGGTTACAACTGGCCTGAGTGTTCAAAATGTGGTCCCCAGTTGAGCAGCATTGTTATCACTTGGAACTTGTGAGAAACACAGAATCTCTGGTCCCTTTCATTCCCACTAAATCAGGATTTACATTTTAACAAGGTCACTGGGTGATTTGAACTTGTATTAATGTCCAAAAAGTCATAATATAAAATAACTGTTCTCAGTTTGATAAAGCAAAAACAGTGTCTTGCTTTCATTTGAACTTGCAATCGTTCAACTTTTGAGGTTGAACTTCTCTCTTCATATATTTACTGACAATTTGTAGTTCTTTAGATTGTCAATTTGCACTCTTTACTTGCTTTACAATTAGGCCTACTTTCTCAGATGTTTGATGATATGAAAAAAAATGATGAGTTTATAAAAGGGACAGGAATAAACTGGGACATAGAGACCTATCAACATTGTGCTTTGAGTCTACCTAGAGGCTAATGGAAGAAATGATGAAGTAAAAGATCTGAACAGAAGATTTCAAAGTGTGCCTCCAGAAAACAAAGTAAAGTATAATGAAACATGCAAAGGCTTGGAGTTAGAAAACCAAAAGGGAAGAACATGCTCAGCATTTCTCAAACTGAAAGAACTGAAGAAAAATTCAAGCCTTGATTTGCAATATTGAGATTATATGGGCAAAATATTGAATGATGCAGGAAGCACCAAAAGAAGATGGAAGGAATATACACAGGCACTATACAAAAAGAATTGGTTGACATTCAGCCATTTCAGGAGGTAGCATATGATAAAAAAACCTGATGATATTTCAGAAAGAAGTCCAAGATGTGTTGAAGAAACTGGCAAAAAACAAGGCTCCAGGAATTGATATAATGCCCAGTCAGATGTTTCAACAGATGGATGCAGTGCTGGAGGTACTTACTCATTTATGCTAAAAAATTTGGAAGACAGCTGTCAGGTCAATTGATTGGAAGAGGTTGATACTTGTGCCCATTCCAAAGAAAGTTGATCAAAAAGAATGTGGAAATAATTGAAGGATATGTTCTTATCACACACAATAAAATTTTGCTGAAGAAAATTAAAAAAATGGTTGCAGCAGTACATTGACAGGGAACTACCAGAAATTCAAGCCAGATTCAGAAGGAGATGTGGAATGAAGGATATTATTACTGATGTCAGATAGATCTTGGCTGAAAACAGAGAATACCAGAAAGATGTTAACCTGTGTTTTATTGACAGTGTAAAGGCATTTGATGGTGTGGATCATAACAAATTTTGGACAATGTTGGGAAGAATGGGAATTCCAAAACACTTAATTGTGTCCATGAGGAACCTGTACATCAACCATGAGGCAGCCATTTGAATAGAACAAGGGGATACTGTGTGTTTTAAAATTAGGAAAGTTGTGCATCACAGCTGTATCCTTTCACCATACTTACTCAATCTGTAAGCATATAATCCGAGAAGGTGGACTACATAAGAACACAGCATCAGGTTTGGAGGAAGACTTATTAACAACAGGAGTTCTGGTGGCATAGTGCCTAAGGCATTTGCTAACCAGAAGGCTGGCAGTTCAAACCCACCAGCCACTCCTCAGAAGGAAGACTGGGAAATCTAGTTCCATAGAGATCCTGTCTTGCAAACCCAAGGAGGGGTCGCTATGAGTTGGGACTGACTCGACGACAGTGAGTATATGCAGATGGCATAAGCTTGCTTGCTGACAGTGAAGAAGACCTGAAGCACTTACTTATGAAGATCAAAGAAAGACTACAGTCTTCAGTATGGATTACACCTCAACATAAAGAAAACAAAAATCCTCACAACTGGACTAATAAGCAACATCATGATAAATGGAGATAAGATTGAAGTTGTCAAGGATTTCATTTTACTTAGACCTACAATCAATGCCCATTGAAGCAGTAGTCAGGAAATCAAATGATGTATTGCACTTGGCAAATCTTCTGCAAAAGTTATCTTTAAAACAGCATGATGACATTGGGGAAAGGAAGGACACTGAAATATGCACATAAGATATAGACAACAGAGGCAAATAATAGTATATGCACAATACTGCATTACCACTAACACTAAACACTAGGCTACAGATAAATGAATAGACAAATGAGAAGATCAGGCAGCAGGGGTCAATGAACAGGAATATACCCTAAACCAAACCAAACTCACTGCCGTCGAGTTGATTGTGACTCATAGTGACCCCTTCTTGGGTTTTTGAGGCAGTATCTTTATGGAAGTAACTTGCCAAATCTTCCTTCCAAGAAGTGGCTGGTGGGTTTGAACTTCCAGCCTTCTAGTTAACAATCAAATGCCTTAGGCACTATGCCACCAGAACTCCCACAGAATATACCCTAGACCAAAGATATGCACTTGCTCTGGTAGCATAGTGCCTAAGGCACTTGTCTTCTAACCAGAAAGCTGGTGATTCAAGCCCACCAGCCACTCCTCGGAAGGAAGATGAGGCAATCTACATCCATAGTGATACTGCCTTGGAAACCCAAGGTGGGGTCACTATGAGTCGGGTCTGACTCGATGGCATATAACAACAACAACAACAACATACACTTGTCCTACAAAACTAGCCACCCTCATTACAGAAGCAACAGAAGACAAGAGTTGGAGTAACCTCTTAGAGACGATCATACACCTTGAGAGAGAGAATCACTGGGCCTGCTGACTCCAGACCATAGTCTTAAGGGACACCCAGCTCAATTGGCACAACATAGTGCATAAAAATCTTATTCCACAACCTACTTTGGGAGTAGTGACTGGGGTCTTAAAAGCTGTCAAGTGACCATCTGAGATGCAACTATTGGTCCCCTCTCATCTGAAGCAAAGAAGAGTGAAGAAAATCAAAGGCATCTGGAAACAATTAGTCTAAGGATATGACGGATCCTGAGACCAGAAGAACTAGATGGTGCCTGGCTACCAATGCCAACCTCTCAGAAAGGGAGGAGATCCTGCATAGAGTGGGAGGAAAAACGTGGAACAAAAAGAAAAAACAAAAAAAAAAACACCACAAAAATGACCTGAATTACTGGTCGGATGGAGTGTGGTAGAACCCCCAAGACTGTGGCCCCAGCTTACACTTTGGGCTTAGAATTGGACTCATTCTCATGGATTGGCTCTCAATCCAACAGTAGAAAGACCTACACGCAAACCACCTATCCCAAGATGATGCCCCCACATACTCTAGGGAGATACACTCCTGAGAGCATTTGGCCATGGGGCATCAGAGGGATAGCATTCACACAGAGGGAAAACTGGACAGACAGGAGTACGTAGTTAAGAAGGGCACAGGGAAGGGGGTGTCACAGGGAAGGCAGGGGAGGAGAGTGAATTAGGGTCGAGCATGACAATTGGGGAGTGAAATCAAATGTACACAAACTGTTGAATGTAAAACAAAGTTTGCTCTGCAAATTTGCACCCAAAGCACAATTAAAAAAAAAGGGGGGGGGGAACATCAGCTTCTGTGTCAATGCATCTTGTTGAGTGCCTTCCCTTTTCACGAACCCTTCACTTTGTGTTGTTGTTGTTGTTATTTGCCATAGAGTCAGACCCGACTCATAACGACCCCTCCTTGGGTTTCCGAGGCAGTATCACTACGGAAATAGATTGCCCAACCTTCCTTCTGAGGAGTGGCTGATGGGTTTGAACTGCTAGCCTTCTGGTTAGCAGTCAAGGTGCCTTAGGCACTACACTACCAGAGCTTGTACCCTTCACTTTACCCAACATTATATCTTTCTTCAGGAAATGGTCCTTCTGACAACATGACTAAAGTAGGTGAGATGAAGTCTGGCCATTCTCGCTTCCAAGGTGCGTTGTGTCTGCACTTCTTCCAGGACATACTTGTTCGTTCTTCTGGCAGTCTATGGTATTTTCAATATTCTTCACCAACTATTTAAAGGCATAAACTCTTCTTTGGTCTTCCTCATTCATTGTCTAGTTTTCACATCATACATGAGGCAGTTGATAATACCATTGCTTGGGTTAGGTGCACCTTAGTCTTCAAAGTGACATCTTTGCTTCTTAGCACTTTAAAGAGGTCTTTTGCAGCAGATTTGCCCACTGCAATATGACATCTGATTTATTGACTGCTGCTTTTATGGGTGTCAATTGTAGTACAATGAAGTCTCTGACAACTTCAATCTTTTCTCCGTTTATCGTGATTTTGCTTATTGGTCCATCTGTGAGGAGTTCTGTTTACTTTATGCTGAGGTATAATCCATGCTGAAGACTGTAGTCTTTGATCTTCATCAGTAAGTGTTTCAAGTCTTCTTTACTTCAGCAAGAAAAATTGTGTCTTCTGCATACAGCAGGTTGTTAGAGTCTTCCTCCAATTTGATGCCACATTCTTTTTCATATAGTCCAGCTCCTTCGACTATTTGCTCAGCATACAGATTGAATAAGTATGGTGACACATATTGAGCAACTCTGACACATACCCTTCCTGATTTTAAACAATTCAGTATCCTCTTGTTTTGTATGAATGACAGATTCTTGGTTTATGTACAGGTTCTTCATGAGCACAACTAACTGTTCTGGAATTCCAATAATTTGTCATGATCCACACACTCAAATGCCTTTGTGTATAGTCAATGAAACACTGATAAACATCTGTTTTGGTTACCTACTGCCACACTGACAGGAATATACCACAAATGGAAGGCTTTAACAATTAAGTGTTTATCCTTTTACAGTTTGGGAGGCTAGAAGTCTGAGTTCAATGTGCCAGGCTCTAGGGGCTGGGTGAAAGCCCCTCGATCATGGGCTTCAACTCTGCCTCTTGCTTCCAGTCCACTGAAGCTGGAGACTTCTCTTCACTCAGGCAGCTGCTGGCTGCTGAGGCTGACAAACTTAAGGTTGACAAGTAACAAGGCACAGTCTTGATATTACCAAACCACACAGCAGGCCATTGGTTCAAGTCCATTAAGAGTCCCAAGATCAGCAGACAACATGGCAGGCTGCTGAACAATGACTCAGCTACATGCAGGGTCCAAGCGTGCCATAAGCTAGAGACCTTCCTCAAAGTTGTTTCTTCTATATACTGGAAGCAGCCCATATCCCTAAAGGAGCTACTCAGATGGTCCAGTAGATTCCACCATGGAGTTACTTACCAGTCTCACAATGGGGTATAACTACATCTTGCTGCCCAGCCACTCAGGCAGGCCCAGCCAAGTTGACCCACAATCTTAACTACCACAACATCTTTCTGATGTTCTTTGTTTTCAGCCAAGATCATTTGGACATCAGCAATGATATCCCTCATCCATGGCCTCTTCTGAATCCAACTTGAATTTCTGGAATTTCCCTGTTGATATACTGCTCCAACCATTTTTGAATTATCTTCAACAAAATTTTACTTGCATGTGATATTAAAGATATTGTTTGATAATTTCCACATTCTGTTGGATCACCTTTTTGGAATGGACTCAAATATTGATCTCTGCCAGTCAGTTGGCCAGGTAGCTGTCTTCCAAATTTCTTGGCATGAATGAGCAAGCACTTACAGTGCTGTATCTGTTTGTGGAAACATTTCAATGGATATTCTATCAATTCCTGAGGACTTGGTTTTTGCCACTTTCTCCACTTTTTTTAGTGCAGCTTGCATGTCTTCCTTTAATACCATTAGTTTTTGATCATGTGCTACCTCCTGAAATAGCTGAACGTCAACCAATTATTTTTAGTACAGTGACTGTGTGTACTCCTTTCATCTTCTTTTGATACTTTCTGTGTAATTCATTATTTTGCCCATAGACTTCTTCAAGATGGCAACTCGAGGCTTGAATTTTTTCTTCAGTTCTTTCAGCTTGAGAAATGTCAAGTGTGTTCTTTGCTTTTGTTTTTCTAACTCCAGATCTTTGCACATATCATTATAATACTTTACTTTGTCTTGTTGAGCTGCCTTTTGAAATCTTCTGTTCAGCATTTATATTTGTTATCTTTTAATTTTTTTATTGTAATAAAATGCATTTCACAAAAGATTTGTTGTTTCAACTAGTCTTAATTGTAAAATTTAGTGACATTAATCACATTTACCATGCTGTTGCAATCATAATTACTATTCACTTTTGAAAATTTGTTATCACCCCCAACAGAATCCCAGTACTGCTTAACTCTTCATTTTCCCCTCCTTCCATCCTGTGCTGACCACTGATAAATTTTTGTCTCTATGCATTTTCTGTTTAGATATTTCATTTAAGTGGAATCATATGGTATTTGTTCTTTTAAGTTGACTTATTTCACTCAGCATAATATTTTCAAGATACATCCATATCCTTGTATGTATCAGAAATTCATTTCTCTTCATGATGTAAGAATATTTCATTGAATGCTTTGTTTACTCCTTCATCTGTTAATTGACATTGAACATTGGTGTACAAATATCTGAGTCCTTGATTTCAAGTCTTTTGTGTATATAACTAAGAGTGCGATATGTTTGTCCTCATAGGATTAATCAAATATTCAGTCATCTATTCATTTGATACATTTTCTGTTTTCGCCCTTTCTTATACATGCTAGTGCTGAGTCTATGTGTCCATAAAGAAGTTTGTTTGCTCATCTTGAGAAACTTATAACCTATTTGGTATGATTGTATGCATGCAAAATTAATGAATAATTAATTGTTTTATTGATATGGTTGACTGAGTGCTAACTGAATGGCTAGGACATTCGAGTCATCTAGGCAGTGGAGTAATGGTTTAGAGGACTCAGTGGCTAAATAAAAGGTCAGTGGTTCAAGTCCACCAGCAGCTTCAGGAGAGGATAATCCCGGCTATCTTCTCCCTTAATTATTACAGCTTTGGAAACCCTATGGGGAGGTTCTTTTCTGTCCTATAGAGTCACTATGCATCAAAATTAACCAATGACACACAAAAACAGTGGAAAGAATAGAACTCACTTTCACTGAATGCCTTCCATATCTATGTTTTATCTTATCAATTATCATGACAACCCTCTAAGATAGGACATTTATGTAGTTCATAAAACACAAAGGAAGTTGAAAAGTGATTGTTATTGGTGACAAATCAAAATTTTTGGAGAGAAGAGACAACTTTTAACTATAGAAGAATTCTGATTAACAAATGTTGAAAGAATATGGGTAAAAGAAAATTTCCATTAGAATTCTAAAATGCTGCAGGCAAGATCCATGAATGAATGCAAAATCAGTGGTCAAATACATAGATTTGGCAGACAATATTCCTACATATGTATTTGTATGTGCTATAACAATGTCCATAAACAGTATAAAGCTAACAGTGGGTAAAGTTTGGATAAATTCTTAACCACAACTAAGCACCTCGAGGGCATGAGTCTCTGGGCCTGTGGGCTGGGGACCATGGTCTCAGGGGACATCAAACTCAATTGGTACAATAGAATACGTAAAAATACTGTTCTACATCTTACTTTGGTGAGTAGTGACTGGGGTCTTAAAAGCTTGGGTGTGGCCATCTAAGAGGGAACAATTTGTCTCTCCTCATCCACAGCAAAGAAGAGTGAAGAAAATCAAAGATGCAAGGAAACAAATCTAAAGGACAAATGGACCAGAAGAACTTCAGCCTACATCACCCTGAGACCAGAGTAATAGATGGTGCCAGGCTACTACTGTCAACCACTTGGAAAGGGATAAAAATGGTAAATCCTGGATAGAGTGGGAGAAAAAAATGTGGAACAAAATTAAAAAAAACATAAAAAAAGACCAGGTTTACTGGTTGGATAGAGACTGGTGAAACCCCTGAGACTATGGCTCAAGTCACCCTTGGGGCCTGGAACTGAGCTCACTCCTGTGGCTTAATTCTCAGCCAAACAATAGACAAGCCTACACTAGGGAGATGCAGTTAAACAATCAACCACGGGAGATCAGAAGGGCAGCATTTGTTTGGGGAGAAAGTTAGAGAGGCAGGAATGCATAGGCAAGAAAGACACAGGGAAAGTGTGACCACAGGGCTGAAGTGGGAGGAGAGCTGTTACACTGCTAGGAATGTAATCAGTGTCACAAAGCAAAATGTGTATTGAATGTAAAATGAAACTGCTTGTAAAAGTTCTCCCAAATCACAACAAAAAGTTAAAAAATTACTTTTTGAAAACATTAAAACAAACAAACAAAAAAAACCAGTGGTCAAAATTTTAAGGAGAAGCAGGTTATTTGCAGAACCTAAAATTACCTTCTCTAAATATTTATTAACTCCAAAGGGAAAACTAAGTTTATGGTGAAGAACCTGGCAGGCACCACCTCAACTATCATTTATCCCCTGACATCATGTACTAAGTACTAAGAAAGGCATGATGGCACCTCTGTGGTATTCTTCCTCAAATCCATAACCTCAATCTAATAATTAGAAAAAGTCAGGAAAACCAAAATTGACGGCTATTCTACAAAAACCTGACTTCAGAAGTGTCAAGGTCATGAAAGAAAAGTGAGGAACTGTTACAGGTTGGAAGAGGCTAAGCAAACCCTGTAACTAAATGAAATGTGGGATCTTAAATTTGATTCTGGAACAGAAAGAGAACAGTGGTGGAAAAACTAGTGAGGTCAGCAGTCTGTAGTTTTGCTGAGAATATTGTACTAATGTTAACTTATTAATTTTGATCATTGTGCCATGGTTATCTAAGATGTTAACACTACGGGGAACTGGGTGAAGAGTATATGGAGACTTTCTGTATTGCCTTTGCAACTCTTCTGTAAGTCTAAAGTTATTTTCAAATACAAAGCTGAAACAAAAAAAACCTCCACTGCTTATACTACAGAATAAAAAGTTTAGCTGTACCTTCATCTTAGTTCAGTCTTCAACATGGTTGCAACCCTAACCATCCTCATGAAAAAGAAGAAGAAAAAAATATAGGTAATTATATATTCCTTGTGTAAAGAGTGACCATTTCATTATATGTATAACAAATATAGAAGGAGCCTTGGTTATATACAATCACATCTTCACTTTTAGAAGATCTGCAAAGCATAGTTTGTGTGAGATGACAATTACTTCTTATAGAGAATCTTTCTGGGCATAGATATTTGTGAATTTCTCTTTACAATCAATTGTTGTTGTTGTTATGTGCAGTCGAGTCAGACCCAACTCATAGCGACCCCTCCTTGGGTTTCCAAGGCAGTATCACTATAGAAGTAGCTTGGCCAACCTGCCTTCCGAGGAGTGGCTGGTGGGTTTGAACTGCCAGCCTTCTGGTTAGCTGCCAAGTGCCTTAGGCACTACGCTACCTGAGCTCCCTTACAATCAATAGACATCATATATTCTAATTCAATCTGCTTATTTTCACACTGTAGTGAACATTCAACAGCCCCATCTAGTAGCCACTTGTTAGCCACAGTATGAAAAGAGAATAGAAATAATAGTTTATGTTTATATATTACTTTATAGTTTGGAAGGCAGTTTTAATTTTATATCTCATTTTATCCTCATTAGGCCTTTGAGATAGAGTAATTATTATTAGGAGCTCTGGTGGCATAGTACCTAAGACACTATGACTGCTAACCAGAGGGCTGGCAGTTCAAACCCACCAGCCACTCCTCGGAAGGAAGATTGGGCAATCTACTTTCATAGAGAATACCGCCTTGGAAATCCAAAGTGGGGTTGCTATGAGTCGAGTTGACTTGATGGCATTAGCATCACTATTTTATAGATTTCATAATTTAGGTTTTGAGAGATTAACTTGTCTAAGATCCTGGAGCTAGTTATTGGTTGCTACCTCACTGAAACTTTCTTATACTTTCTGAAAATGAAAGTGGAAAGTTGAATAATTTTGTCCTCATAGCTCACAAAAGGGGATAATACTTATAATGCTACAAACATAATAGTAATAAACCATAATAATACCTAGCCCTTATTGCTTTCTTCTTTTTATCCATTTTAACTTTTTATTGTGATTTGGGTGAAACTTTACAGAGCAAATTAGTTTTCCATTCAACAATTCCTATACATTTTATTTTGTGACATTAATTGCAATCCCCACAATGGAACAACACTCTTGCACTTCCTCCTCGTGTTTACCATTTCCATTTGACCTTTCCTATTCTTTTCTACCTTCTGAGCTATATTCCTGGACAAGTGTTACCCTTTTGACCTTGTTTGGTTGATTGTTCTAAGGAGTACCTCCCTGGTGTTAAGTACACCTTATAGACCTGTCTATTTTTTGGCCACAAGTTGGGCCACAGGGGTGACTTCAGTTTCAGGTTTGAAGAGTATCTAAGGGCCATAGTCTTGGGGATTCCACCAGTTTCTATCAGAGAAGGTCTTTTTTTTTTTTTTTTCCCCTGAGTTTTGTTCTACATTTTTCTCCCACTCTATCCAGGATAAACTATTGTGATCCCTGTCAGAGCAGTGGTAATCAGGCACCATCTAGTTCTGGTTTTAGGGTCATGGAGGCTGGGGTTCACATGGTCCTTTAGTTCTTTGGACTAATTGTTTCCATGTGTCTTTGATTTTCTTCATTCATCTTTGTTTCCTATGGGGAGAGACCAACAGTTATACCTTGGATAGCTGCTCACAGCTTTTCAGATCCCACTTCCTGCTCTCCAGAGTAGGATGTAGAACATTTTCTTTGTGGACTATGTAATGGCAATTGACCTTGCTATTCCCTGAGATCTTATGGCATTCATAAAATATGGTAGGGAATATGCCAAGTGCTTTTAAAGTAGATAATTTACTTAGAGTTTTTCAAAGAGTTTGAAATAGAGATGGAAAGGATTGATATCTGATTGAATGTGCTGGGCAGGAGAAGAGGGTTTCTTATATGTTTATGAGATTTGGTGAATATAGTCATACCATGGAATATGGTAGGAATATTAACAAAAATAGAGGGTGTAGAAAGAGGAACACAAGGAGGATGATTTCATTTTTGAATATGCATGTGGGTGCTATCAATCAATAATATGCCCACTATTTGACTTTTTTAAAGCACTTAAAATAATTTATCAAGATTAAAAACATATTAAATATGATTGCTATTATAATGGTTCAGGATTATCTGGAGACTGATATTTGATCAGATATGACAATGTAAGTTGCTAACTTCCTGCAGCCTCAACCAATAGCCACTTGTTTACCACAGTGTGTTGGCTTCCTTCAGCAGTCGCTACAGATTGGAGCTTCAATTAGCCTGGTGAGACACTCCTTTGAAAACCAAATCAGACTACAATTACAATGTGTGAGGCAGACAGGGTGTGTAGCGGGTAAATAAATTATTGGTAATTAACTAGAAGAAGCTTGCTGACACAAAGTCTGACATGAGCAGTGATACAGAAACATGTGTCTATACTTATTATAGTACAGTATATGAGCTTTCCTTATCTGTAATTCTACAGCTACATCCTTCATTGTGGAAGAAGATGAGAAATAGTACATTATTTACTTACATCAACTGGTCAAGCACACACACACATAGTGCCCACAGGAATGTAAAAACAGTCCTTCAGGATAAAGTCATGTCTTCCAAACCACATGAACTCTACAGGGGAGTGGGTGCAGCCACTCATGTTCACTGGATCCTCATCAACAAGACCCTTCCATTTCTCATGGTTTGTAAGTGAAAAAAAAAAGGAAACTTTCCCTTTATCTTTAAATCTTTTCTATGGCCTCTAGACTCTTTTAAACTCTTTCCTCCCCTCTCTTAGGTGGTCCTACACTTTCTTGTCCCAGGTTTCCGGGGCAAGTTAGTTCCATCTAATTCTCCACTGGATGGAGTTGATAGAGAGGTCTCATCCTGTGGGCAGAGTGCCAATGAGCCTGTCAGACCTTCCACACAGCCAATGGACAACCTCTTAGCCTCTCTTCCATTTGATTATTCCTAAATACTCTAGATCTCTTGCTTTAATTTGAATCACATTACTAAACCTCCCCCCCCCCCCCGCTACTCTAAGTATATTGTGTTACAATAATAGGGAGAGATGAGGGAAGAAACACCAAACCATCTCACTGATTAGTTTGAGAAGGAAACCCTCTGCCATCAAGTCAATTCTGATTCATAGTGACCTTATAGGACTGAGTAGAAATACCCCATAAAATTTCCAAGGCTATAAATCTTTATGGGAGCAGACTGCCTCATCTTTCTCCCATGGAGCAACTAGTGGGTTTGAACTGCTGACCTTTTTGGTTAGCAGCCACCAGAGCTCTGTTTGAGAAGGAAGAAAGAGGAATAAAATGTACACAGTGACACAAAATTCCAATTTTAATTTTTGTGTAGATTGAGCAACAGAATTTTTAGAAATTTTCTTATTCTACAAAATTCCTTTACAAGTGTTAGGCAGTTGGTTACGTAAATTATGTTTAATCAATAAAGTAGAATATAATTTAGACATTAGAATTATGTTTTAGAAAAATAATAACAGAAAATATTTGTGATATATAGTTCATTAGAAAAGGCATAGTACATAATTGTATATGCATAATACTGTATAATATCATCATTGTAGGAAAAATACATATAATAGACACAGAAAATGTGAATAGAAAGTAGTCATCAAATTGTTAATAATAGTAACATGAAGGGTGGGATTATGGGTGATTTTAATTTTTTCTTAGACTTTTTTGTATTTAAAATTTTCTGTCTACTTCTGCTTAAAGAAATGGGTCATAATAATCATTTCGTAAGACTAATAATTATCATTTGAGGATATTTTTGTAGTTCTGTTATAATTTGTTTTACTTTTTTTTCCCCATGGACCCCAAACTCCAAATACTGCAAATGGATTCTAATTTTCTTTCTTTTCTAGGTGGAGAGGAGTACAAAGCATGAGCAGCGTGTAACTGTCCTCTCATGATTTGGGAAAGGGGAGTCATGGCCAGAGAGATTGGATGGGAGGGCTAGTTGGAGATAAAGTGTGTTCTACTTTTTAGATGAAAATTTTTATAGATATTCAAAAGAACAGAATAACTAGTATAATATTTTGGAGTCCAGTATAGAAATACATAAAACATATGTGCACATTCTCCACATCCAAATCTCATTAATTTTTTCTTTATTTAGAAGAGGAGGAGGACATTAAAGCTTAATTTTTGAGAATTTCAAGTGAGTTTTATTTTTAATGAATAATCACTTTTTATTTGTTACAGGTTTCTTGAGGTGTCCTGTGGGGTTTTGCCTACTTTACCAGAATTAGCAGTTAAGCTTCAGATGAAAACAACCAAAAACAAAACAAAACAAAACAAAATCCAAAAACCCCAAACCCACTGCCATCGAGTCTATTCTGACTTATAGTGACCCCTAATGGGTTTCCAAAGCTGTAAATCTATACAGAAGTAGATTGACTTGTCTTACTCCCATGTAGCAGCTGGTGGGTTTGAACTGCCAACCTTCTGGTTAGCAGCCAAATGCCTTACCTACTACATTACCAGAGCTCCTTGATGAAAACAACAGGGACTAAATATCTGCATTCTTAGTTTCAGCAAACCATCAGGTATTTCCTTCAGTACTATATGCTTTTTTATTATTAATGGATCATTCATCTGCCAAAAATGCCACAGTTGGTTAGGAGCAAAGACACTTGACCTTAAAGTATCAAGAATGGACTTCTGGTTCCAGTAATGGTAGATTATATCTCCATGCACAAGATAACTATAAACCTGGATGATAGTTATATCTATATATCTATAAACTCTTAATATCATCAAAGAACTAATAAGATAGTGATGAATATTAGGTCAGGATGTATGTGAAGAAGGAATTCTAGAGAGGAGAGCCTAACATTCAGGACCATTTTTGCTCTGTAATTGTTTGCTGATATAGAAAGGTATGAAATGTTTGAAAGGCTAGCTGGGTTAGAGGGACAAAAGTAGGAGTCCAAGGCCCATTAAAGGCTCCTGAGAGTCTTGGAAAATTATTACCTGCTTTGGGCTAGGTAAAGAGCTCTGGTGGCATCACAATAAATGGAGAGAAGATTGAGGTTGTCAAGGAATTCACGTTGCTTGGTTCTACAATCGATGCCAACGGAAGCAGCAGTCAGGACATTAG
>NW_006921685.1:5798448-5801688 GCF_000298275.1 Orycteropus afer afer | reverse complement strand
ATTGTGGGGCTGGTGCGGGATCGGGCAGTGTTTCGTTCTGCTGTGCATGGGGTCGCTATGAGTCGGAAACGACTCGACGGCACTTAACAACAACATAACAACTCCTTAATTAACCTGAATTTAATAATGGTGACAATTATTTGTCCTATGTAGAGGCATAAAATCTATCTTACACTAACTTCGTACTGGGTATACAGCTATGTGTTTTAGCTTTACAAATTTAGTCTTAATGAATCAGCAATGAATAGTTTAGCTTGTGTTGGCTTAGTCCCATTAAGTTTCCTGAATTCAGATTCTTACACCTGAGATTAGCTGTTTACTAGTCAGATCTGTCAATATTTCACTGAGAAATGAGACTGATACATTTTCTGTGTGATCAGAGTATTCATACACACCTCAATTTTTACGGTCCATTTAAAAAAAAAATAAAAACCAAACTCACTGCCCTCAAGTTGGATCCGACTCATAGTGACCCCTCTTGGGTTTCTGAGGTGGTATCACTATGGAAATAGATTGCTCAATCTTCCTTCCGAGATGTGGCTAGTGTGACTCCATTACCAGGCCCATGGACCTTTCTACCCAGGTGATAATTAGACAGTTGAAGGAGTGACAGGGTTTGGTTTCCTTCTCTCTCTCTCTCCTGTGGTATTATAGGTATCACTTACTCATTTGCTTTACTTATGTTGTTGTGCTTATGCTGTTAAGTCTGCACTCCATTCATGGTGACTTCACACACAGAGGAACAAAACACTGCCAGATCATGTGCCATTCCCATGATTGTTTGCAGATCAGACCATTGTAATTAATCCATAGGGTCTTCACTGGCTGATTTTTGGAAGCAGATTGCCATGTGTTTTGGTTACCTAGTGCCATTCTGACAGGAATATACCACAAATGGGATGGCTTTAACAAACAGGAGTTTATTCTCTTACAGTTTGGAGGCTTTAAGTCTGAGTTCAAAGTGCCAGGGTCTGGGGGCTGGGTGAAAGCCCCTCAACCTTAGGCTTCAGCTCTGCCTCCTGCTCCAACCCCACTGAAGCTGGAGGCTTTTCTTTACTCAGACAGCTGCTGGCTGCTGAGGCTGACAAGCCCAAGGTTGACAAATAAAAAGACACAGCCCCAATGTTACCAAACAACACTGCAGGTCACTAATTCAAGTCCAGAAGAAGTCCCAGGATCGACAGGGCATGACAGGCTACTGAACAATGACTTGGCTACAAGGAGGGTTCAAGCACGCCAAAAAGCTGGAAATCTTTCTCAAAGCTGCTTCTTATATACTGAAAGCAGACCACATCCCTAAAACAGCTACCTAGTGCTCCAGTAGATGACACCATGGAATTGATTGCTGGTCTCACTATGGGGAATAACAACATCCAGCTGCAGACACTCAACCAGGCACAGCCAAGTTGACAAAAACCTTAACTACCACAACATGCCTTTCTTCCTGATGAGCAAAATACTGTCCAGTCCTGTGCCATTCCCATGATTGGTTGGGAAATGGACCATTGTGATCCATGGGGTTTTCATTGGCTGATTTTTAGAAGTAGATTATCAGGCATATTTTCCTAGTCCATCTTAGTCTGGAAGTTCTGCCAGCAACCTGTTCAGCATTTTAACAACATGCAAGCCTCCATTTATAGATGAATGGTGGCTGCACATGAAGGACATTGGCTGGGAATTGAACCCAGGTCTCCTAAATGGAAGGCCAGAATTCTACCAGTGAATCATCAATGCCTTAAATTATGTATACATGCACCTGATTTTCCTTAAAATATCATTAATCATCCTTTTTCCTGACTACATGAGTTCTTATTTGGGCTTAGGGAATATCCTATCTGACAGCTAGCAGACTGGAGACTTAATTTGTTTCTCTAGTATCTTGTCTCCTAATGGGGCTATTACTGTGTGCTTTTCTTAGCTCTGGTCGGTTCATCATTTTTATTTTTTCCTGTCTCAGGGCCACTAGAGGGAAATATTGTCTATCTCTTAGCCCCACCATTTCTAGCAAACTATACTAATTAGCTGGCTTAAACTGGAAGAAGTGTGCAACAATGTTTTATACTTTCACCTTACTTATTCAATCTGTGTGCTGAACAGATAATCCAAGAAACTTGATTATATGAAGATGAACATGGAGTCAGGATTAAAGGATATCTGCAATATGCAGATAACAGAATCTTACTTGGCCAAAGTGAAGATGACTTGAACCACTGACTGATGAAGGTCAAAGACCACAGCCTTCAGCATGGATTACACCTGAACATAAGATAAAAAACCCCTCACAATTGGACCAATAAACAACATCACGATAAATGGGAAAGAAATTGAAGTTGTGAAGGATTTCATTGAATCAGCAATCAAGCCAATGGAAGCAGCAGTCAAGAAATCAAATGACATATTGCATTGGGAAAATATGCTTTTTAAAATGTTAAAAAGCAATACTGTCACTTTGATGCCTAAGGTACATCTGACCCAAGCCATGACCTTTTTAATCACTGCTTATGTATGTGAAAGCTGGACAATGAAAAAGGAAGATCAAAGGAGAACTGATGCACTTAAATTGTGTTTTTAGCAAAGAATATTGAATATGTCTTGGACTCTCAGAATAATGAATAAATTCATCTTAGAGGAAGTACAAGTAGAACGCTTATTAAAAGTGAGGCCTGTGAGATATTTCTTGTTTACTTTTGAGGTCATCAGGAAAGACAAATTGCTGGAAAAGGACATCATTTTGGTAAGGGGAGGGTCAGTGAAAATAAGGGAAACCTTCCATGAAATGGATCGACACAATGGCTATGCCAGTGGGGTCTCAAACATATCAAAGATTGTGAGGATAATGTAGGATCAGACAATGCTTTGTTTTGTAACTCAATGGCAAACAGCAATAAAACAACATACCAATTTGCATACAAACGTTGATATTTTAAAATAACCAATTCCCTTTTGTTCACAGTTATTACTTTTAACCTTGTGGCTCTTCCTTCCTTCAGTCTAGACCTGCACCATCCATATGTTGTTGTTGTTGTTAAGTGCCTTCGAGTCACTTCCAACTCATAGCGACCCCATGCACAGCAGAACGAAACACTGCCCTATCCCGTACAAGCCCCACAATCCCTGCTATACTTGAGCTCATCATTGCAGCCACCATATCAATCCATCTCATTGAAGGCCTCCCCCTCTTTCGTCGACCCTCCACCCTACCAAGCATGACATCCTTCTCCAGGGAATGGTCCCTTCTGA
>NW_006921685.1:5791973-5796824 GCF_000298275.1 Orycteropus afer afer | reverse complement strand
CTCAAGGGCAAGGTTCAGAGTCTCTTCTGTCATCCACTTTGGTCTTCTCTTCTTTTCTTGTCTTTTTAGTGATCTCTTGCTTTCTTCATGGATAATGTTCTTGATATCTTCCCATAATTCATCTGGGTTTCGGTCATTGGTGTTCAATACATCAAATCTATTCTTTAGATGATCTCTAAATTCAGGAGGGATATATTTAATATCATACTTTGGGTCTCTTGGACTTGTTTCATTGTCTTTATGTCTTCATTGTCTTCATTTATGTTTCATTGTCTTCATTGTCCATATGTTAGCCACTGCATATACATCTGGCTATTATATACTTGAAATGTGGCTAGTGTGAATTGAGATGTAAATGTCGATACACATGAGATCAAAGATAGATTAATCAAAATAATTATATACTGATGCATTTCAAAATTATAATATTTTGGATATATGGTGTTAAAATATATCATTGAAATGAAGTTCACCAACTTTTTTTTTTTACTTTTTTCATGTTGCTATTAGAAAAAATTCAAGCCTCAAGTTGCAATATTTAAAGATATTATGGGAAAAATATTGAATGATGCAGGAAGCATCAAAAGAAGATGAAAGGAAAACACAGAGTCACTATACAAAAAAGAATTAGTCAATGGACATCTATTTCAGGAGGTGGCATATGATCAAGAACCAATGGTATTGAGGGAAGAAGTCAAAGCTGCACTGAAGGAATTGGCAAAAAACAAGTCTCCAGGAATTGATGGAATACCCATTGAGATGTTTCAAGAAATGGATGCCATGCCAGATTCACTTATTCATCTATGCTAAGAAATTTGGAAGACAGCTATCTGGCCAACTGACTAGAAGAGATCCATATTTGTACCCATTCCAAAGAAAGGTGATGCAACAGAATGTGGGAATTATCAAACAATATCATTAGTATCACACACTAGTAAATCTTGCTGAAAATAATTCAAAAGTGATTACAGCAGTAAACTGACAGAAATGAAGGCTGGAGGATGTGAAATGAGGGATATCATCCCTGATGTCAGATGGATCTTTACTGAAAGCAAAGAACACCAGAAAGATGTTTATTTGTGTTTTATTGACTATGCAAACACATTTGATTATGTGGAGCATACAAAATTATGGATAACATTGAGAAGAATGGGAATTTCAGAACACTTAATTGTGCTCATGAAGAACTTGTACATAGACCAGGAGGCTGTCTTCCAAACAGAGCAAGGAGATAACTTCATGGTTTAAAATCAGGAAGGGAGTGTATCAGGGTTGTATCCTTTCACCATACTTGTTCAGTCTGTATGCTGAGCAAATAATCCAAGAAGCTGGACTATATGAAGAAGAATGTGGGATCAGGATTGGAGGAATACTCATTAACAACCTGCGATATGCAGATGAAACAATCTTGCTTGCTGAAAGTGAGGATGACTTGAAGCCTTTACTGATGAAGATTAAAGACTACAGTTGGCAGTATGGTTTATACCTCAATATAGAGAAAACTAAAATCCTCATAACTGGACCAATACGCCACATCTTGATAAATGGAGAAAATATTGAAGTTGTCAAAAATGTCATGTTACTTGGATCCACAATCAACACCCATGGAAGCAGCAGTCAAGAAATCAGATGCTGCAAATCTGCTGCAAAAGACCTCTTTAAGGTGTCGAAGACCAAAGATGTCACTTTGAAGATTATGGTGCACCTAACGCACGTCATGGCATTTTCAGTCACCTCATATACATATGAACTGGACATTGAATAAGGAAGACTGAATAGGAGTTGATACTTTTGAGTTGTGGTGTTGTGGAAGAATACTGAAAGTATCATGGACTGCCAGAAGAACAAAGAAGTCTGTCCTGGAAGAAGTGCAACCAGAATGCACTGGAAGCTAGAATGACTAGACTTTGTCTTACCTACTTTGGTCTTGTTGTCAGAAGGGACCTCCTGGAGAAGGCTATCATGCTTGTTAAAGTGGAGGGTCAGTGAAAAAAGGGAAGACTCTCAATGAGATGGCTTGATACAGTGGCTGCAACAATGTGCTCATGCATAGCAAGGATTGTGAGGATGGCACATGACTGGTCAGTGTTTTGTTCTGTTGTACATACAGAGTCGCTACAAGTTGGAGCTGACTCGATGGCACCTAATAAGCAACAATTAGAAAACTGGCTTGCAGTGCAGCCAGCTCTTGTCCACACATCTGGAAATTGTGGCCTCTTCTCTGCAAGTGAGAGGAAGAGAGGCAGTGCAGTGTGTTCGGAGTGGCCTGAGGGAGGCCAGTAAGGAAGTGAGGTGGTGTAGCAGGTTCAGAGAGGCCTGAGGGAGGGTTGGAAGGAAGCCAGGTGGCACGGAGGGTTTGGAGCAGCCTGAGGGAGGCCACAAAGGAGTGAGGTAGGGTGGTGGGTTCAGAGCAGCTTAAAGGAGATTGGGAAGTGAGCAGGGTTATTTGGAACAGCTAAAGGAGATGAACTTGTCCATCAGTTTGTTGTACTGTGGTGGTTGCTAAGACAGACTTGGAAGAAGGAAGAGGCCATCCTCTTCTCAAAGAATTGGCTAGTGAAAACTTATGAATAGCAGTGAAACACTGTCTGATATATTACTGGAAAACTTTGTGAATAGCCCTGAAACATTGTCTGATATAAACCAAAAAACCCAAATTACTGCCATCTAGTTGATTCAACTCATAGCGACCCCTCCATGGGTTTCTGAGGCAGTAGCACTACAGAAGTAGATTGCCCAGTCTTCCTTCTGAGGAATGGCTGGTGGGTTTGAACTGCTGACTTCTGGTTAGCAGTCAAATGCCTTGGGCACTATGCCACCAGAGCTCCCTTGTCAGATATAGTGCTGGACAACAAGCCTGTCAGGTTGGAAGGCACTCAAGATATGACTGGGAAATAGCTGCCTCCTCAGATTAGAGCCAGCCTTCATGATGTGGATAGAGAAAAGCTTTTGGGACCTCCATTTGCTGATACGGCATGACTCAAAATGAGAAGAAACAGTTGTAAAGATCAATTAATAATCGGAAAATGAAATGTATGAAGTATGAATCTAGGCAAATTGGAAGTTGTCAAAAATGAAATGAAATGCATAAAGATTGATATCCTAGGCATTAGTGAGCTGAAATGGACTGGTTTGGGCCATTTTGAATCAGACAACCATATGATCTTCTATGCTGGGAATGACAGACTGAAGAGGAATGGCATGACATTCATCATCACAAAGAATGTTTCAAGATCTGTCCTGAAGTACAATGCTGTCAGTGATAGGATAATATCCATATACCTACAAGGAAGACAGGATCTCTGGTGGCTTAGTACCTAAGGCATTTGACTGCTAACCAGAAGGCTGGTGGTTCAAACCCACCAGCCACTCCCCAGAAGGAAGGTTGGGCAATCTACTTCTATACTGATACCGCCTTGGAAACCTAAGGAGGAGTAGCTATGAGTCAGATCCAACTTGACAGCAGTGTGTTGCATTTCTTTATAAGGAAGACCAGTGTTATGGTTACCTAGTACTTCTCTGACAATGATATACCACAAATGAGAATGGCTTGAACAAACAGGACTTTATTCTCTTTAAAATTTTGGAGGCTTTAAGTCTGAGGTCAAAGTGCCAGGCCCTAGGGGCTAGGTGAAATTCCCTCAAACTTGGGCTTCAGCTCTCACTTCTGCTCCTAGCCCACTGGAACTAGAGGCTTTTCTTCACTTAGCTGCCACCTGCTGAGGCTGACAAGATGAAGATTGACAACTAAAAAGGCACAGTCCCAATGTTACCAAACAACATGGCAGGCCATTGATTGAAGTCCATTGAAAGTCCCAAGATAGGCGGAGCATGGCAGGCTGCCGAACAATGACTCAGCTACGTGCAGAATTTAAGTGTGTCATAAGCTAGAGACCATTACCAAAACTACTTCTTATATGTGGGAAGCAGGCCACACCCCTAAAGCAGCTATTCAGCAGCTTGTGGTAGATGCTGACCATGGAGTTGATTGCCAGTCTCATCATGGGGAATAACTACCACCAGCTGCCCAGTCACTCAACCAGGCCCAGCCTATTTGACACAACCTTAACTACCACAACCAGTTACTACTACTATTATTCAAATATACAAACCAACCACCAAAGCCAAAGATGAGGAAATTGAAGATTTTTACTAACTTCTGCAGTCTGAAATTGACCAAACATGCAATCAAGATGTGTTGATTACCACTGGTGATTGGAATGCAAAAGTTGGAAACAAAGAAGAATCACCGGTAGCTGGAAAATATGGCCTTGGTGGTAAAAATAATGCTGGAGATCACATGATAGAATTTTGCAAGACCAATGACTGATTCATTGCAAATACGTTTTTCAACAACACAAAGGGTGGCTATACACATGGACTTCGCCAGATGGAGTACACAGGAATCAAATTGACTACATCTGTGGCAAGAGATGATGAAGAAGTTCAGTATCTTCAGCTAAAACAAGACAGGAGCTGATTGTGGAACAGACCATCAACTGCTCATATGCAAGTTCACGTTGAAGCTGAAGACAGTTAAGAGAAGTCCATGAGAGCTAAAATATGACCTTGAATATAACCCTCCTGAATTTAGAGACCATCTAAAGAATTGATGTGTTCAACATCCATGACTGAAAACCAGAGGAATTGTGGGATGATATCAAGAATATCATCCATGAAGAAAGAAAGAGGTCATTAAAAAGACAAGAAAGACCCAGATAGATGTCTGAAGAGACTCTGAAACTTGCCCTTGAATGGAGAGTAGCTAAATCAAATGGAAGAAATTACAAGATAAAAGAGCTGAACAGAAGATTTTTTAAAGAGCATCACAAGAAGACAAAGCCAATTATT
>NW_006921685.1:5771188-5791873 GCF_000298275.1 Orycteropus afer afer | reverse complement strand
ATAAAGATTGATATCCTAGGCATTAGTGAGCTGAAATGGACTGGTTTGGGCCATTTTGAATCAGACAACCATATGCTCTACTATGCCAGGAATGACAAATTGAAGAGGAATAGTGTGACATTCTTCATCACAAAGAATGTATCAAGATCCATCCTGAAGTACAGTGCTGTCAGTGATAGGATAATATCTATACACCTACCTGGAAGACCAGTTAATACTACTATTATTCAAATCTACACACCAACCACAAAGCCAAAGATGAGGAAACTGAAGATTTTTTACTAACTTCTGCAGTCTGAAATTGACCAAACCTGTAATCAAGATGTGCTGATTATCACTGGTGATTGGAGTGCAAAAGTTGGAAACAAAGGAGAATCACTGATAGTTGGAAAACATGGCCTTGGTGATAGAAATGATGCTGGAGATCGCATGACAGAATTTTACAAGAGCAATGACTTATTCATTGCAAATACCTTTTTCAGCAATGCAAATGGTGGCTATACACATGGATATCACCAGATGGAGTACACAGGAATCAGATTGACTGCATCTGTGGCAAGAGGTGATGGAAAAGCTCAATATCTTCAGCCAAAATAAGACCAGAAGCTGATTGTGGAACAGACCATCAACTGCTCATATGCATGTTCAACTTGAAATGGAAGACAATTAAAAGAAGTCCATGAGAGCCAAAATATGACCTTAATTCTATCCCTCCTGAATTTAGGACCATATAAAGAATAGATTTAATGCATTGAACACCAATGACTGAAAACCAGAGGAATTGTGGGATGACATCTAGAACATTATCCATGAAGAAAGCAAAAGGTCATTAAAAAGACAGGAAAGGAAGAGAAGACCAAAATGGATGTCAGAAGAGACTCTGAAACTTGCCCTTGAATGGAGAGTAGCTAAAGGAAATGGAAGAAATGACAAGATAAAAGAGCTGAACAGAAGATTTCAAAGAGCAGCTTGAGAAGACAAAGTCAATTATTATAATGAATGTGCAAAGACATAGTATTACAATACCAAGAGGGAAGAACACAATCAACTTTTCTCAAGCTGAAAGAATTGATGAGGAAATTTAAGCCACGAGTTGCAATATTGAAAGATTCTATGGGCAATTTATTGAATGATGCAGGAAACATCAAAAGAAGATGGAAGGAATACTGTCCCAAAAAGAATTGGTCAATGTTCATCCATTTCAGGAGGTCACATATGATCAAGAACCAATGGTACTGAAGGAAGAAGTTGAAGCTGCACTGAAGAAAGTGGTGAAAAACAAGGTTTCAGGAATTGATGGAACACTCATTGAGATATTACATCTGACAGATGCCACATTGGATGCACTCACTTGGCTATGCTAAGAGATTTGGAAGACAGCTACCTGGCCAACTGACTGGAAGAGATCCATATTTGTACCTATTCCAAAGACAGGTGATCTCACAGAATGTGGAAATTATTGAACAATATCATTGCTATGACACACAAGTAAAATCTTAACTGAAGGCAATTAAAAAAATGGCTGCAGCAGTACATTGACAGAGAACTTCCAGAAATGCAAGTTGCATTCAGAAGACGACATGGAATGAGGGATATCATTGCTGATCTAGATGGATCTTGGCTGAAAGCAAAGTATACGAGAATGATGTTTACTTGTGTTTCATTGACTATGCAAAAGCAGTCGATTGTGTGGATAATAACAAATTATGGATAACATGGAAAAGAACGGGAATTCCAGAACACTTAATTATACTCATGAGGAACCTGTACATAGACCAGTAAGCTGTCATTCGAACATAACAAGGGGATATTGCATGGTTTAAAATTGGATAGGGAGAATGTCAGGGTTGTATCCTCTCACCATACTTGTTCAATCTGTATACTGAGCCAATAATCCAAGAAGCTGGACTGTATGAAGAAGACATCAGGATTGCAGGAAGACTCATTAACAACCTGCAGTATGCAGAAGAGACAACTCTGCTTGCTGAAAGTGAAGATGACTTGAAGCACTTACTGACGAAGACTGAAGAATATAGTCTGCAGTATGGATTACACCTCAATATAAAGAAAATGAAAACCCTCACAACTGGACCAGTAAGCAACATCATGATAAATGGGGGAAAGACTGAACTTGTCAAAGACTTCATATTACTTGGTTCCACAATCAACACCAATGGAAGCAGCAGTCAAGATATCAGACGACGTATTGCATTGGGCAAATCTGCTGCAAAAGACCTCTTTCAAGTGCTGAAGAGCAAAGATGTCTCCTTGGGTGTTCCTAACTCAAGCCATGGTATTTTCAGTCACCTCTTAAGCACGTGAGAGCTTGACAATGAATAAGGAAGATCGAAGAAGAGTTGATTCTTTTAAGTTGTGGTATTGGTGAGGAATACTGAAGGTACCATGGATTGCTAAAAGAACTACCAAATTAGTCCTGAAAAAGTGCAGCCAGAATGCTCCTTGGAAGTGAGAATGGCCAGACTTCATATCTACTTTGGTCGTGTTGTCTGAAAGGACCATTTCCTGCAGAAGGATATCATGCTTGGTAAAGTGGAGGGTCAACAAAAATGGGGTAGGCCTTCAACAGGGTGGATTGACACATTGGCTGCAATGATGGGCTCAGGTATACAAAGGATGGTGAGGCTGGCACAGGACTGGGCAGTGTTTCGTTTTGTTGTACATCAGTTCACTATGAGTTGGAGATGACTTGATGGTATCTAAGAACAACATAACAGAAAATTTAAAATTAAAATATGTGGCTCACATTATATTTCTGTTGGTCAGACCTGTTCTATACCTTGCTTTCAAAAACCTCAGCATAGAAGATAGAAACTAGTTCATTCTTGACCTTTGATTTCAAAATAAGGTAGAAATTTAGGACAGAGTTTGCAGTTTGCACAAAAATGGATTTTGGCTTCCAAAAGCCAAGACCTAATGCTCTTGGTATAAAGTAAATGCCATAAAAATAGATTTGGAAGAATATAACTTTGATGCAAATAACAACAACAACAACAACATTGATGAATGTCAGTACTTCTGGCCTTTCCCTGTAGTCCAAGGTTAAAATTATACACACTAGGGGAAGGGGATGGCAGCAGAGAAAAACAATCTTAGAATCTGTGTCCCTTAATAAGTGCCCTGTGCCCTACTCTTTGTCCTCTGTCCCATGTCAGTGTGTGGAACAGTAGAACTGCAGATAGAGGAAACTGGAAGGGAAAAGGAAACATTGACCCTGCTTCCTGGAAGTGCCCAAGAGGCAGCTATATTTGTTGTGACAGTATTTTGGGAGCAGGATGTTGTCAGATAATCTTGGGAGAGATTTTTTTTTAAGCAGAGAAACTTGAGGCTGCTTACAGAGTGTCCCCAGAGGGCATAGGGAGAATTAGAAGTGGGGGAGACTAATGGTCAGGTACAAAGTAAATTTCTCAGTGATGCCAATATGGATTAATGACAACAGGGGAAAAAAAGTGAAAAATTATTTTTGTTAGGTGCAGTGGAGTCAGTTCCTACTCATAATGTCCTCATGTACAACCAAACCAAACACTGCCAGGTCCTGTGCCAGCCTCAAGATCATTCATATGCTTGATCCTATCATTGCAGCTTGGGGAGCTCTGGTAGCATAGTGGCTAAGGCACTTGACTGCTTACCAGAAGGCTGGCGGTTCAAACCCACCAGCCACTCCTCGGAAGGAAGATGGGGCAATCTACTTCCGTAGTGATACTGCCTCGGAAACCCAAGGAGGGGTCGCTATGAGTCGGGTCCGACTCGACGGCACATAACAACAACATCATTGCAGCCACTCTGTCAATCAATCTCATTAAGCGTCCTCCCCATTTTAGCAAGCATGCTAAATATGCTTCCCCAGAGACAGATCCCATCTGATAACATGATCATGGTAAGAGAGATGAATTCTGGTCACTCTCGCTTCTAAGGAGCACCTGGCTGTGCTTCTTCCAAGACAGATTTCTTTGTTCTGGCAGTCCATGGTATATTCACTATTCTTCACCAACACCACATTCATTAGTTCTTCTGTGGTCTTCCTTATTCATTGTCTAGCTTTCACATGCATGTGAATAAACCAAAACCAAACTGCCATCGAGTCAGTTTCAACTCGTAGTGACCCTCATTGGGTTTCCAAGGCGGTAAATCTTTATGGAAGTTGATTGCATAGGCTATCAAAAATACCATGGCTTGGGTCAGATACATCTCTGTCTTCAAGGTTACACCTTTGCTCTTTATCAAGCTATAAACATTGACTAACTGAGATAATATATGTTGAAATTTTGCCACTGAAATACTTAAGGCCATCCTGCTGTGTTGATGGTAATTTTGCTTTTTGTTTATTTGGGTTATATCTAGGAATCTTTTTGTTAAAGAGCAAAATAAAAAAATTAAGAATACAAACTTAGAGAATGAATGCTTATTATGAGGAAAGAAGCTGCAAAAAATATAAATTAAAAGAAGCCAACAACTTGCATAAACATCATAAATTTAGATAATTAGCATTATTTAACAGCCTGACACAGCTCCATTAATACCTATTTCTTACATTATTTCTTTTTGGCTTTTGATGATCTCTTCTTATGAGAATGATTTTATAGTGTAATTTTCTTTAGAGAGAATAGAAAGATAATTTAGTCTGTCTTCTAGCATTATTGATTTAGATTTTTTGTTTTCAGTAATCTACAAAAATTCCTTTCAACTTCACAACCTCTTATGCAAGCCTAAGCTCAAGTCCTATCTATGCCAAATGCTCATTCCTGTGTGACCATGGGCATATTATTTATATCATGCTTTAGATTCCCCATTGGTTAAACAGGGATGTTAATATCTGTCTCAGAACAGTAATGTTTGCTCTCTAAACTCAGAATGCCATCAGTATATATAATTCCCTTTGCTTTCTACTCCAAGTAGTGTTTGCCACTTAACACAAAGTAAATGCTATTATTATGACCTCGTTACAGACTTCTGTAATGCCATAAATAGCATTATTGCAAAAATAACAGATAATTCAGGTGAAGGAAGAGCAAACAGTCTCGAACTGGGCCAATGTGGAGAGGCAGAGATGAATTTATTATGAAGTTAATGAAGTTTGGGTTTAACTTCAGGGTCCTCCGCTTGCACAGGCCCCTTCTAAGGACCAGCAAAGGACCCTAGCAGTGTGTTCACAAGGTCATAGATTTTTATAATATTTGAAAGAAGTAGATATTTTAATTACAGCTAGTTAAGATCTATTTCTACTGTGAACAGTTTTTCATTGTGCTTTGTCTTGTGCTAAATGACATTGGTGTGATGTTTTTGAGATCTGCCAAAGAAAGGTAGAATATGTTTACATGCTTTGTGAGTAGTTATGTTGTTTTTGGTTGTTCCATTTTGGAATTCATTTTCAGGAATACTCCTACCCCCAGTCTTTCAACTCCAAGTGTTGGGACATCAAAGAGAAAAGTCAGAGATGGCATCACTATATGAATGTATTTTGTCTTGCCTGGTGGGAGAACTGTGTGGTTAATGGAAGAGAAAAAATGTGTGCAAATGTTGGTGCCAGAAACTAGTGGAAAATTCTATCAGTGATCAGATGTGTAAAATTTGTAGCGGAAGTTTCAGTTCTCATTGAAGCCTCATTTAAAGGGCTCTTATGGGTCACGACTGTATTTCATATTTCATCACATCTAATTATACATTTGGGAGCTCTGGTAGCAAAGTTCCTAAGGCACTTGACCGCTAACCAGAAGGCTGGTGGTTCAAACCCACCAGCCACTCCTCGGAAGGAAGGTTGGGCAATATACTTCCACAGTGATGCCACCTCAGAAACCCAAGGAGGGGTTGCTATGAGTCAGGTCCAACTCGATGGCACACAACAACAACAACAACAATTATAAATTCACCATGTATTTATTTATTTTTTGGTGGAGACTGAGTGAAATAGATTTTATGAGAATTACTATTTGTAAGTCACAAATTGGCAGCAGTCTAATAAGCAAAGAGAATGTCTGTTTTATACATTCCAATTTATCGTTGGGCAAAGGCTGGCATGTTTTCTCACAACATCAAATTTACTTAAGGACAAGTAATTTAAAACATGATTTGTGTATTAAAACAAATACAGATATATTAAGAGTGGAATGTTCTGTTTGTGTGAAATTCAAAGATAAAGCATTCTACTCCTTATGGTATAGTCATATCCTCCTCTGCCATTGGAGTGTGTTTTATTGTAGTAATTGTGCAATTAAATTAATTTCAGATTACTCTCGACCTATAAACATTGACTTAATGAGATAGTACATGTAGAAAATTGGCCACTGGAGCACTTCAGGCCATCCTGCTGTGTTGATGGTACTTTTGCTTTTTGTTTATATGGGTTATAATTATCAATCTTTACCATTCAGAAATTAAAACTGAGAAATTAAAAATGTTTAGTTATGAATTCATTAGAAGTAACAACAATAAACCCATTACATGTTACCATAACTAATGCATTTTTAAATGAATATTAACTATGTTTTAAACAATTTGGGGAGAAGAATGCTTACTTGAATTGGTAAAATTGAGTGAGAGGCGTGGCTTTATTCTTGAAATGTTCTTAATGTCTGACTTGATAGATGATAGTAGGGTCCTTTTATATGCTTCTGTTTTCAATTTGAATATGTGGCAGTATCACATATGTAGCTGCTGGAAAACTCCACTGTACACTCTTGACAGAGTGAGAATGAAAAGGAAAATAAAATCTTGGTATTATTAATAAGAAGCTTTTAACTTCTTGACCCATTTGAAAGGATCTCAGGGACCCCTGAGGCTTCTCAGATCAAACTTGACCAGCTTTGAGCAGTATCACATATACATATATTTTAAAATCTACTTCCCAATTATGTGTTGAATTACATGTTCCATCTACCATCAAAAATTATTTCTAATGATAAATCACCTGATAATTCCACTAGCCCCTTTAGAAACTACTTGAATTGCAAAGTACATTTGTATTCTCAACTTAAACACTAATATATCAAATTTTCCATTTTTTTTTTTGCCGTGGAAGTTTTTTCTAATAGAGCAACTTTCCACAGTAAGATGAATGATGGAAAAGACATAGGTCTTTTCTCTTGTAATGAGGGAAAAAAGTGACTGAGAAAGAGGAGACAGGGAAAGAGAACATGTTGTAGGGCAGATCTTTTTGTTGTTGTTAGGTGCTGTTGAGTCAGGTCTGACTCAAATTAACCAATGAACAACAGAACTAAATACTACCATGTCCTGTTGCCATCCTCAGAATCATTGCTATGTTTGAGTCTTTAATTGTAGCCACTGTTTCAATCCATCTCTTTGAGAGTCTTCCACTTTTTTACTGATCTTCTACTTTAAAGCATGATGTCTTTCTGCAGATGTCCTTCTCCTGATAATATGTCCAGAGTGCATTAGATGAAGTTTTGCCATCCTTGCTTCTAAGCAGCATTCTGGCTGTATTTCTTCTAAGACAGATTTGTTTGTTCTTCTGGCAATCCATAGTATTTTCAATATTCTTTGTCTACATCATAATTCAAAGGCATCAATTCTTCTTCAGTCTTCCTTATTCATTGTCCAGCTTTGGCATGCATATGAGGTGATTGAAAGACACCATGGCTAGGGTCAAGTGCACCTTAATCCTCAAGGTGACAACTTTGCTTTTTAACATTTTAAAGAGGTTTTTTTTTTTTTTTTTTTTTGCAGCAGATTCACCCAATGCAATACATCATTTGATTTCTTGATGGCTTCTTCCATGGGTGTTGATTGTCGATCCGAGTAAAATTAAATTCTTGACAACTTCAATCTTTTCTGTTTATTATGATGTTGCTTATTGGTCCAGTTGCCAATATTTTTGTTTTATTTATGTTCAGTTGTAATCTATACTAAAGCTTTTGATCTTCATCAATAAGTGCTTCAAGTCCACTTTGCTTTCAGTAAAGGTTTTTCCTCCCACTTTATGTAGGATCTCCAGTTTTGATACCTTCCCGAGTGGTTGGCATTGGTAGCTGGGCACCATCTAGTTCTAGTCTTGAGGTCCTAGGGCTGATTGTTTCCAAATGCCCTTTATTTTCTTCACTCTCCATTTCAGATGAGAGGAAACCATTAGCTGCATCTTAGATGGCTGCGCGAAAGCTTTTAAGATCCCAGTCGCTACTCACCGAAGTAGGTTGTGGAACAAGATTTTTATGTATTATGTTGTCCAATTGAGCCTGGTGTCCCCCAAAACTGTGATCCTGAGTCAGCAGGCTGGGTGGTTCTTTCTTCCAAGGTGTTTGGCTGACTCCGAGAGATTACTCCAACTCTGCTTCTGTTGCTTATGTAATGATTGTGGTTATTTTGTATCACTAGTATCCATGCAAGATTATCCTCAGCTAAATCTATCATTGATTTAGGGCATATTCCTGTTCACTGAGTCCCATCTGATATTCTCAGTTGTCTATGCATCTATTTGTAGCCTGCTGTTTGGTGTTAGTGGTAATGCAGTATTGTGCATCTCTTTGCTATAGTGAATTGTGCTGTGAAGAACATGGGTGTGCATATGTCTGTTTGCATCCTGTCTTTCACTTCTTTAGGATATATTCCTAGTAATGGAATTTCTGGGTCAAACGGTATTTCTGTTTTCAGTTTTTTAAGGAAACATGGCTGTATCCTCTTACCATACTTATTCAATCTGTATACTAAGCAAATAATCTTAGAGGCTGGACTATTTGAAGAATCTAGCATCAGGATTGGAGGAAGACATATTAACAACCTTTGATATGCAGATAATACAGCTTTCCTTGCTGAAACTGAAGAAGATTTAAAGCAGTTACTGAGAATATCAAAGACAACAGACTTCAGTATGAATCACACTTCAACATAAAGAAAACAGAACTCTTCAAAATGGACCAATAAGCAATATCACAGTAAATGAAGAAAAGATTAAAATTGTCAAAGATTTCATTTTACTTGGATCCACAATCAATGCCCATGGAAAAATAGCAGTCAAGAAATCACAGGACATATTGCACTGGGCAAATCTACTGGAAAAAGACCTCTTCAGTGTCTTTAAGAGAGAAGATATCACTTTGAAGAGTAAGGTGCGCCTAACCCAAGCTATTTGCCTCAATATGCATGTGAAAGCTGGACAATGAATAAGGAAGACTGCAGAAGAATTGATGCATTTGAATTGTGATGTTGGGAAGAATATTGAATATTCCATGGACTGCCAGAGAAAGGAACAAAGCTGTCTTTGAGGGAGTACAGCTAGAATGCTCCTTAGAAGCAAGAATGGCCAGACTTTGTCTCTTGTACTTTGATCATGTAATTAGGAGGGAGCAGTCCTTGGAGTAGGACATTATGGTTGATAAAATAGAGGGTCAGTGAAGAAGTGAAAGACCCTCCATGAGATGGATTGACATAGTGGCTGCATCAAGGGACTCCAGCAGGTCAACAATTGTGAGGACGGTGCAGGATCAGGGAGTGTTTAGTTGTAAATAGGGTTACTATGAGTTGAAATTGACTCAGTGGCACCCAAGAACAAAATGGCTTCTTCCAGAAGTGAATCTTCAACTACCTGAGAACTTGACATTCAATATATTTTATGGGTGCATATTTGAGTTTTCTTCCGTACTGATGGGGCTGAATTGAATATAGTGAGAAATGTTATTAACTTTGTGCATATCCTCTTTTTGGACTCTACCATCATTTACATGGGAGCTCTAGTGGTATAGTGCCTAAGGCCCTTGATTGCCCACCAGAAGACTGGTGGTTCAAACCCGGTAGCCACTCCTCAGAAGGAAGACTGGGCAATCTACTTCCATAGTGATACCACCTCGGAAACCCAAGGAGGGCTCTCTTTGAGTTGGATCTGCTTGATAGCAGTGAGTGAGTTTCTTATCATTTGCATTAATTCCTCTTGACCCCTCCTACTCTGAATAAATTGCGGTAGTCTGGGTTATAAATTTAAATCAGTGTGTGGAGAAGGACTATAACTTTGGTTTGTTTTTGTGATTACTTTTATCAGTGTCATTGTCAACTCTCAAACACACCAAATTTAAACATCATTACATATGCTGTAATCACTGGCTCTGAATATAAGCAACTTGAGGACAGGTCATGATTTACAATTCTTTGTTGTTACTGTATGTTTTAGATGATCAAAAATACTTTGCTTGTTGATAATTAAATCTGTGGCTCTTCTGGAAGAGAGGGGATCATAGGTGCTTGTGAGAAAATCAGCACTTGCACTCATGCGGCTGGGTGTTCCTTCTCTACCCATAATGTTCCCTACTTCCAAAGAAAATATATGTAGACTGTCATTCAAGTGTTTAGAAGTAGTGTAGTTTCTGAAAGGCTCCAATTTTATCTCATCCCCAAAGAAGAAAAAGAGTGAGTTTTCAAAATGCTTTTTAATATACATATCTTTCAGATGAGGGGTGGTATAATATTACATTTCAAAGACAAAGTTTTCCATTTAGTTATTTTTTCCCCAAAGTCTGTGTTCTCTAGATAGAATATATTTTCTAAAATTTTAAAAAAATGTTCCGGTAAAATAAGTATTAATTCCTTCTATTATTCTTCAGTGTGTCTCAATCTATTCTGTAGCATGATCAAAGGAAAAGATTCACATGTATCACTAAATCTTAGTGGTGGTTTAGTTGAAAACATTATAAACAGCTCACTGAACTCCTAGAAGAAAATAAAATGCCTTTTAAATGCAGATAAAAGCATATTTAATTTTTACATTTTGACTTGAGATCAGTTCCCACCTGTACCCAGGAACAGGAATATCAATATCAAGTCATTCTTTTTTCTCCAAAGACACTTGTTTCTAGACTGCCAAAATGATTATCTTTGCTTGTTTGCTTGTGTTAGAGCTTATTTTTGAAATATTTCATTAGGCCCATGTGAGGATACTGGCAGAAAAACCAAACCAAATTCACTGCTGTGGAGTTGGCTCTGACTCATAGCAACCCCTCCTTGGGTTTCTGAGGTGATATCACTATGGAAGTAGATTGCCCAACTTTCCTTCTGAGGAGTGGCTGGTGGGTTTGAACCACCAGCCTTCTGGTTAGCAGTCAAATGCCTTAGGCACTACACCAGAAGGTTCTAATTCATCTAGTACTATAATAACTAGTAGTCTACTACTAGTGCCTGGTTGTAGCACTACATTAAGATGCTTCTGAGGGTCATTCAGGATCAGTGGAGTGGAAAAGAATACCATAATTGATTAACAACATCTGCTGTGGGCCAGTGTTTACGGAGAAGGGAATAGTAAGAGGAGAAGAAAAATCTGCTTTCAAATATTTCCTGCTCTGACCTAACATGGAAAGTATGTTATTCCAGCAATTAAATGTCTTTTTCTTTTTCATGGTTAATAACATAGAGTTAGTGACACACCTCAAACCTAGGATTCGGTTAAAATATTTCCTCTTATTATTGGAATCAACTGTGAATGGGTAAAGGGTTTCCTTATTTTCTTTGATGTGTATTTGTTAAGGCAAGAGAAAACACTCTCCTTTCCTCTCCACAGAGGATTTTCATTTTCCAGCTTCAGAGAATTTACCATTTGGTGATTCAGTGGTAGTTTCCTCAGTGGTGTACATGTCCCTTTGGAAGTCAGCAGGAGTGGTCACTCCAAACATATCATTTGTGCCACTGGAAGTTGGGAGGTGACCTTCTGGGGTTTGCTGGATGGCATGATTTATTCCTGCTTGTTCTGCGGGAAGGATTCCGTCCTGGATCTCTGGAGTAGCCCTTGCCTGATTGGTAGGCAGGGTGGCTCCTGGAACAAGGGCTGGATGAGGAGGCCTGTGAAGATTTGTGGGGCCACTGGCTATAATGAAAGAGTGAAACAGAAAACAAAGTCAAAAGGAACACCTCCAGGGCTGAACAACCTACCTTTTCTCTTTTGAAGGCAACAAGTTTGTATAGAAAGAGTAGGACAAGGAGGATAAAGTCAGAGGGAACACCAGTGGTTTAGCATTTCTCAGAGGAAATGCCTCTCTCTTCTGAGCCAAGCCTGAGGCTGGTTTCATTATTAAGATTCCTTGCTATGCTGCATTTTCTTCAGAACAGGGAAGCAAGAATCAAGCCAGTTTCAGGAAAAGGAATAATGTAATTTGCTATTATCAAGTATCTCTGTAGGTAGAACTGAGGCAAAAATTCCATACAATTATTATGGGGAGCTCTGCTATTTACCTAAGTCATAGCTTATCTTTTGCCCATAAAAATTAGTTTTAAAAAAATAATAAAGGGGATTAAAAATTAATGAAAAAACTAATTCAAGTAGATTAATCAGTCCTCTTCCTCAAAGCTTGTACTCCTTCAACTTATTTTATTTTGGGATGTATTTTTAAAAAGCTTTGAAATACTGAGTTAGAAATATATTTCTCTTGGCATTTTGGTCACTTGTGTGTTCCTTGAGGTTATTTAAAGAATTCTTCTCTACTGAACTATCAATAATTTGCACACTGGTAATGAATACTATTACACTTCTTTTTTTCTTCCTGGAAAAAAAAAATGCTGTGAAACTTTCTCTTAAGGTGAAATTGATTTTGTTGGCTGTGGAGAGAGTACAGGCAGGAATTAGTTTTACGGTATTAGCACTAAAGATTGTGTTCTCATACAGTAAAACATGTTGAGGGCTCATAATTAAGATACAGAGTCATTTCCTTGAAATTGGTTCTTAAATTTTAGTTTGCATAAGAACCATGTGAGGAATTTGTTAAAAGGCAGATTATCAGGTTCCATTGCTAGAGATTCTGAAATGAACAAGTCTGGGGCAGGATCCAGTGATCAGCATTTCTAACTAGTACCCCAAGGGTTGCTGATTTGGTGGTCCAGAAGTTTGGGAAGCATAGTCTTAGCTTTAAGAGGTACTGAAAGCAGAATTAGACTTGTGCTGGATGACAGACAGGTATAGAATGCAGAATTTTTCAAATTAGTAGTGTGACTACTACAGTGTTGAAATAAAAAAAGGTAGGTGATGACTATCATTAAAAAATAAAGAGAATATATCATAAATTACTAGAGGGCATTTCATATAATAAAGATATTCTTAAACTTGTGTGTTTGTATGGGTTGATTTGCATGAAAATGTAATTGGTACTGTGGGTTATACTAAAAAAAAAAGTTTGTATATCACTGATATAGTGGATAGAAAACTGGTTTTAGATCTAAACCCAATCTTTTGTTGTTTTAGGACTTAAATTGCTTAAGCTTTCTCTTTATCTATAAAGGTGAGTTAAATCACCAGCCTTCTGATTAGCAGTCAAATGCCTTAGGCACCACGCCACCAGAGCTCCTACTGTATAGTTTGGTGAGGGTTAAAGGATATGTATGTAAAAGATCTGTTGAGGTGCTTATTATACAAAAGAGGCTTAGTAAATGGTAAATGTGGGTGTTCATATACCAATGTTAACAAAATAGACACTAACTTCATTATTTATTTATTTATTATTTAAGGACAATATGTCAAATCTCTTTTTTATGAAAAGAGATTTTACATAATAGAAGTCATGTTATTTATACCACCTCAATATATCAAAAAGAGATAACGAATGTTATCAAATGTTAACAAATGTTAACAAAAATCTGTGTTCGTAGACATTTCCTCAATTCCTTAGTTCTGTTGTCATGTTTAGAAATCATGTTAGTTCTAGTCATTTCCCCTAAAAATGGGGGAATGCATAGAAGTGCCTAGGAATGGTAAGATAGGCTTCATTTAGCCTTAGCCTTTTAGTTATTTATGTGTTTAGGGAAGAGTTGATTAACCACTATCAGATGCTAGACAAAGAATATACTTTCTCATCCTAATGAAATATCCAACTCAAGAGAATGACCTTTGTAAGAAGTATCAATATTTATATTATTCTATATCTGTATGCATTTCAGGAGGACCTCTAGTGGCATAGAGTCTAAGGTATTTGACTACTAACCAGCAGGCTGGAGGTTCAAACCCACCAGCCACTCCTCAGAAGGAAGATCGGGCAATCTATCTCTGTAGAGATACTGCCTTGGAAATCCAAGGAGGGCTTGCTATGAGCTGAATCGACTGGAAGGCAATGAGTTTGGTTTTTGGTTTGGTATGCATTTCAATAGTTTTAAATTCTGAATTCTAATCAATATAAAGTTTAAAATTATATGCGCTGGCTTTCCGTATAGAATTGAATTTAACAACAATATAGGGGAAAAAAGTTAGGTCAAAATAAAGGAAAAGTAGCTGGAGAAGAATGATGAAATGCCTGCTAGAGAAAGGATAATCTAATTAGGACCCATTAAAAATAGTCGGTCTCTTGTAATGTGCACCAGACCCAGGCTTGTGGGCAAGAGAAGGTATGTGAGGACAGAAAACAGAATGGTGGTAGGAAATAAAAATAATGTGAAATTTTAGTAACTTTTTTTTTTTTTTTTTACCAATTCCTCTGAGTTTATAATAGTACCCTAGAAGCAAATGATAAATACAAGTTATTAGAGACACTTTAATATATTATAGGCAACACGTAGCACACAACTCAAACATTTAAATACTTCATGGTTTTTAAAAAAAGATTTTATGTTTTCCACAGTGTCTTAAACTTCCTTTGTTATTTATATCATAAAATCCAAGGCACCATATAATATTGTAGGGCTAATATGTATTATTTAAGTCATGTGAGATCATATATCTTTAAAAAATATATTTTATGATTATTATGTAATCTATGCATATTGGGTGGAGCTCTGGTAGCGTAGTACCTGAGGCATTTGATTGCTAACCAGAAGGCTGGCAGGTCAAACCCACCAGCCACCCCTCAGACGGAAGGTTGGGCAATCTACTTCCGTAGTGACACTGCCTTGGAAACCCAAGGAGCGGTCGCTATGAGTCAGGTCTGACTCCACGGCACATAACAACAACAACAACATGCATATTAGAGGAAATTTGAAGAATATGGAAAGCAATGGAAAGAAAAAATAAAAGCCACAATCCCAGCATGCTATTTGATGTATTTTCTTTCAGACATTTACCACATATTTCTTTTTTACATAACAGAAAGCATGTTATTTATACCATTTTGTGTCTCATCTTTTAAGATTATGCAACCATCATTTCATCATGTTATTGACACATTTTAGTGCATATAATTTTGAATGGCCACATGATACTTGCTCGTATATTGCAGTTTACTTAAATTTTTTCCTTTTGCTGTAAATGTAAGTAGCACTCAAATATTTTCCTCTGTTATAGACATTATTTTAATGATGTATTTGGGCATAACTCTTTGCTATATTTCAGATTATTTTCTTGAGATATGTTCTTAGATGTGGAATTAGAAGTTGATATAAAATCTTAAACTCAATTCTGTTTTCAGAAGTAAAAGCTGTCATCTGATATTGATATTTGATTTGGACCTTGGTAATTTTATCAATGATCTCAAGAATTACTTTTCTTAAAGATAAATAGGAGAGGAGAGAAAGTTTTGTGTAACGTTTCTTGGGAAAACATATGTAGTTAAAAATATGGTTGAGATTAAAAAATAAATCATAGGAATCATTATATCAATTCCATTAACTTTTTAATTAACAGCTTGGTTTAAATATTTGACTAGTTGCTTCTTCTATGACATATACCAACTATTTGTAAATATTTCCAGTTAACCAAAACCAAGCCAAACTCACTGCCTTTGAGTCAAACCCTTCCTTGAGTTTCCGAGGCAATATCTCTATGGAGGTAGATTGCCCAGTCTTCCTTCCAAGGAGTGGTTGGTGGGTTTGAACTGCCAGTCTTCTGGTTAGTAGTCAAATGCCTTAAGCACTACACCATCAGAGCTCCTTATTTCCAGTTACCCATCTTCAAATTGAAAATCAAAATATTTTCTACAAAAATTGTGAAGATTAAATGAGAATATGGTAAATACTTAGAAACGAATTTGGCACATTGTAAGTTCTCAGTAAATGTTAGCTGTTATTGCTACAGTGTTCATGGCATGCAAATTAAATTGGAACCTTTGCAAATATCTGGCAAATTGAGGCAGATAAATTATTTCTCACTAAGATGACATAAAATTAATACCATATTATAAAACAATCTTACCTGGTCTCCAAGCTGTGCTACAATAATTGGTAACATCTGAGAAAAATAAATATTTAGTAAAAAATACATTCAAAGATAAGTTCTGGCATATAAAATATATTCAGAGATATATATATTGAGACTTGCAAAAGGTAAAATATCTATTGCTCTCTATTATCTTTAATTAGATACAGATTTATAGAGTTGGACAGGAATTAGAACTCATCCAATATTTAAAATGAAGAAGGTTAGATGCAGAGAGATTTAGAAACTTGTCCAAGCCTGCATACTTAGAAGTGTGAGTTAGTTACTTGAATGACCAAAAAATTTTGGTCCCAAATTATCTCCAAACCAAAAATAATTCCAAGTAGTGATGATGATAAAATTCACTTTTAAAAATGTGGCCTCTCAGAAGAGACATTAAATGTTTAGTGGATATTTAAAAATATAATGGTTTCTTCAAACATATATATTTAATCTCACAATAATTGCTTGGGTATTTAGCTGTTAAAATAGGGCACTGGTAGTAGTAAGTCATGGGTGATACTGCTCACTAATCCCTGGTATTAACAGAGTTCTTAGAACTAGATTAGAAATACCTTACTCATCAAATCCCTAAATGTGATGAATTTATAGTTGAAAAATATTGGGTGGTGTGTTGTGCTCTCACACTCTCTCATACTTCAACAGCTAGCCTAGAGTTTGCCGAAGAACGTTAGGATTTTAAAGATTTGTTCTTGTTTCTATAGCAAATTCATAGTATCAGGAAAGTTATCGCAATAGATTTTTAAATACTAAATGTAAAAGCTGTGAAAGTTTTGTGAAATCCAAGACTTTTACCCTTTTTATTTCCCAAGACAGACTGTATAGCAATATCCATAAAGCCAATAGGTAGAAAGTACATGCATTTGAGAAAAATCTTTGGTTACTAACAAAAAACAACTTCCAGGTTGACAATGGGAAAGCAAGTTCAGGGAACAGGACATGAGATATTTGGGAGAAAATACAATTGAAATTTCTTCTTTAAAGGTGGGTTGGGTGAACAGGACAAAAAGATACAAGGAGGAAACCACAGGTGTCTAAGTAAAAGTGTGATGAAAGATAATTGCTCATCGATATAATAGGAAGGATGAAAATTTTCTTTATTTGTTGCTAGAAAAAGATTTGAAATAATAATAGTTATGAGTGTTTACTTTGTAGTGGGCCCTATTAAAAATATTTTATGGATATTTACTGATTAAATCTTTACAATAGCTCTAGAGGTAGGTTCTACTTCAATTCCCATTTTAATGATGAGGAAAGTGAGGCACAGAGTAGTTAAATAACTTGGCCAATATCACATAGTAAGTGGAAAGCTGGGATTCTGACAAGAGATTGCAAGGTTCTGGAGTTCACTCTTAATCATGTTGGCATTGCTTTGATAAATGAGACCTGTGAACAGATGGCCAGATTCTGGCAGAGAATTAAGTTCCTAGGGAGAGGAAGGATGAGAGGACTGGGGTGGGGGGACCACAAGAGAAGGTCAAGTTGTGGGAACCCTTGGTGGTGGCATAGCCCAGAGATGGACTATGGAAATTGATATATGTTGTTGTGCTTTGGGAAGTGTTCAATGTTAAACCTCTACCAAACCTTCAGTAACATATGCGGCACTGACTAATGGCTCTGGCTTTAGTGGATACCCTCCAGAGAAGATGAAGGTGTATTGAATGTGCTTTAAGGTTAGAGCAGAGAAACAACTGAGACCGAAGCTGAGCAGTCAGCATGATTTACACCAGATCATGAAGTAAAGAGATCCTAATTTTATTTGCATGTTTTTAAGTCCTTTTCAGAGGGTAACTTTTATTATCAAGATATAAATAAGCAGGAAATACTTTAAGTATAATTGTGGAGACAGAAAGAATAGCATGGTAAAGAACTTTTTATCCTTGTGATTTTAAAAGAAACAACTGTACACAAATGCTGAAGGATGTGGAAGGGAAACAACTTTATTTAAATTCTTATGGGTTTTCATAGACAAATTCATTCTTTTGTTTGGTCAGTCCATTCATCCAGACCATTATTCAACATATACTTTGGAGCAGTGAATTACTTGGTGTGGCTCTTCTAGGCATGGTCTTTGTGACTCTTACCAGATTACTGAGAGGAACTATGCAAACGTGAGGTGTTTGTGTCCTACCAAGGGGACTGGATAGCTTGTTAGTAATGTAAATAAAGTACACAGAACCCCTGTGGAATGGGACCATGGATATAAGCTATATAGAACTATAGTGTTGGGATTGGTCAGTTTTGTCATTCATTAGGCTTAAAATGAGCCTTCCCAGAGGTGGAAAGGTGGGGGGGATCTCACTACCATCAAGACAGCAGCCAGGAGTAGAGTTCATCCTGAGATCCCTGTGCTGAGATAGCAGAGAGATAGTGGCTGAACAGAAGTAGAACTGAGAGACCAGCAAGAGACAGAGTGGCGAGCTTGCTGGCCCAGGGAAGGAGAAAGCAGAATGTCTTTGGGCAGAAAGCTTGCTGGTGGAAGAAGAGCTAAAAGAGCTTTGTAACACTTGCCATACCATGGCTGAGGCCAGGCCTGACCCTTCCTGTACCTGAACTATAACCTATTACTTTCCTAATAAACCCTATAATCATGAAAATTGTCTGTGAGTTCTGTGTGTCCATTGCAAGGAGTTGTCTACCCCAGCAAAGTAGTGAGTGCTGTTGGAGGAAATGGTTGGTGTCAGAATTGTCAAAAAAGTTGGAGGGTGACAGCACTTTTGCCTCATAGGATTCAGCTATGGGTTGTTGCCGTTGATCTTTTTTTCTTCTTATAAAGTTAGAGGAGGTAAAAGGAGGCTGCCTTCATGCCCTTTCTGCACATACATTCTACATTTTCCTGGAAGTATTTCAGTACCTGGTGGTCAGAAGAAAGATTGGGCAGTCTCCTTCCATAGTGATACTGCCTTGGAAACCAAAGGAGGGGTCGCTGTGAGTCAGATTCGACTGGATCGCAGTTATTATTATTTTTTTTTTGGTGATCAGACAGTGAATTGAAGGGACAAAAATCCAAATCCTCATGGGGCTTACATTTTGGTGAGGGTGGAGGGAGAAAATAAATACTCCAGAAGCATTGCTATGGGGGAGGAAGCCAATGAACCTGGGGTGCCCCTGGCATTATTTTTCAGTGGCTATGCGGGGGGAGAGGATTCCTGCGGAGACAGAGTTGAGTTTTATGCCAGTCTTGTTCCTGGCCTTAGTTGAGGAGACTTGTGTTCTGTTACCAGCCTATGTGAGATCTCCTGATCTCATGGATCTCCTGAAAACCCGACTATAAAGAATCTCTGGTTTAGAGGAAATTGATGGAATCTGGTAGGGATTTGTGTGATTCTTGAATTTTCTAGAATTTCTCAAGTCAGGAAATTTACCCTCTTCCTATTCCATCACATCCAATGAATATGGAAAATCTGGAATTACCCAGACTCCCAGGATCTACTTGTTTGTGAGTTCTAGTCTAAGAGGATCTTTTTGGCAATGAAGGGATAAGGACGACTGGAAATTTCTTTCTTTTCACCAGTTGATAATTCAGTCCCAGTGTCAAGAGGATTTGAGGAACATGCTTGCTATGGTTACAGCTTGAATGATTAAATTAAATGAATTCATAATTGGAAATGATGGCCAGCATTTTCTGATGCATTATAATTCCAATGATATCTATTAAACATAAGCCTAAATTGTATTGTGCCAGGCATTGTACTAGATGCTAAAATACAACAGTGAACAAGATGAGGTCCCTGATGCATTCTTGTGGGAGATACAAGAAATATCTGATTATAATACAATGTGGTCCTACGAGAGATCAGAAAAGACACTTAGTGAATTTTCTTCTTGTTTCTCTGCCTTAGTTAATTACATCCCCTTTTGCTAGAGTCCTTACAGTTGTATCTGGCTATTAGCAGTCTAAAAGATCTAAACATCGCTCTTCTTCAAGTTACTAACTTCATTAAGTCTTTCTTCCCCTAATTTGGTGTCTTTTTCTTCCCAGAAACCCTATTGGAATTCATGACTCTTTCATTTATTTTACTCTACTCTGGCTGATGCTATTGTTATTTGTGTTCTATTTTGAGATATATTTTGAGGAAAACTCTGTGTCTTGCTCATTTTTATATTCTCTGTAGCACCCAGCATGGTACCTTGAATATAATAGATCTATAAATATGGGTTGAATTGCATTAGTACTTGCTTGACTTTCTAAATTCATAACATTCTTTAAAATTGTTGATCAGCTTGCTTCAGTATCCTAATGTCCCTGCTCTTACTCCTGCCCCTTGGTTCCAGATACTATTATCTTTGTATGGACCACTGCAATAGCTTTTAAAATAATCCCCTACTTCCACTTTGATTCTCCTATAATTCATTCTGTGCCCACTCACCATATAAAATATGTCAATCCAGTAATATCCTGCCTTACTTAAAACAATTAATGACTTTTCATGAAATTTAAAGTACAAACTCATTACTATGACTTACAAATTTTTAAACAATTTTGTTTTGCTACACGTTCTTTTTTTTTTTTAAATTGTGATTTGGGTGAAGATTTACAGAGCAAATTCACTTTCCATACAGCAGTTCACATACACTTTGTCTCATGACATTGACCACAGTTTACCACA
>NW_006921685.1:5769256-5770944 GCF_000298275.1 Orycteropus afer afer | reverse complement strand
GGACCAGCAAACCTGGGCCCCCCACTTTTTTTTTTTTTCCAAATGATTTTGAGTTTTGTTCCACCTTGTTCTCCCTCTCTATCCAGGATCTCCTACATAGATTGCCTTCCAAGTGGATGACAGTGGTAGCCGGGCACCCTCTACTTCCTCTGGTCTCATAGTCATATAGGCTGCAGATCAGATGGTGTACCAGTCACTGGGACTAATTGTTTTCATAAATTTTGGTTTTCTTCATTCTTCTTTGCTCTGGACAAGGAGAGACCCATTGTTGCATCTAGATGGCAGCTTGCTAGTTTTTAAGATCCCAGTCACTACTCGCCAAAGTAGGAGGTGGAACAATGTTTTGTGTAGTATGTTATGCCAATTGAGCTTTATTTCCCCTGCAACTATGGTCCCAAGCCTGTAGGTTCAACTACTCAGTCCCTCTGGGTAGCTGGCCGTGCCCAAGCAGTGACCACAACCTTGCTCCTTGTCAGCTCTGCTATACACCTGGGAATTCTGATCATTCACATAGACTTATAGGATCATTGTCTGCCAGCCCTATACTTGTTCTTGGATACACTCCCCATTTCATAGACATAACTAATAGTTCAGCCTGTCCACCCATCTATCCACCAATATACCCATGTTTGCCTTCACTGACAACGTGGTACTGTATGTGCAAAAGGATTCATATTTGTTGTCTGTACCTCCCATGTACCTCTCTATGTCTTTTTCGTCCTCAATGGTGCCATATTGGTCACTCCCATTTGGTACATTGCCCTTCTCTTCACCCAAATCAGTACTTATCTCTATCTATCTAATAGTCTTCCCTCCCCTCCCACCACTGGTAACCAACAAAGAAAATTTCCTTCTATAGATAAACCTTTCCTTGACTTTCATAATGGACTAATACAATATTTGTCTGATACTAATACAATATGTGTCTTTTACAATAATGGCTTAATACAATACTTTTGCGATTGACTTACTTCACTCAGCATAATGTCCTCCAAGTTCATCCATGTTTTGTGGTGTTTTGCAGATTCTATATTATTCTTTAGCATTGTACAATATTCCATTGTGTGTATGTACCATAGTTTGGTTATCCATTCCTCAGTTGATGGACACCTAGGTTGTTTCCACCTTTTGGCTCTTGTAAATAGTACTGCGATGAACATGGGTGTGCATATATCTGTTCTTGTCATAGCTCTCACTTCCTTAGAGTAATGGAATGGCTGGGTCAAATGGTATTTCTAATTCCAACTTTTGCAGAAATCGCCATTCTGCTTTCCACAATGGTTGTACCATTTTACAGTCCCACCAGCAGTGTATGAGAGTCCCTATCTCTCCACAGCCTCACTAGCATTTGTTGTTTTCTGTCCTATTGAACTTTGTTACTAGTGCTGGAGCAAGATGGTGTCTCATTGTAGTTTTGATTTGCATCTCTCTAATAACTAATGATCGTGAGCATTTCTTCATGTTTGTTGGCCGCTTGAATATTGTCTTTAGTGAAGTGTATATTCATTTCTTCTGCCCATTTTTTAACTGGATCGTTTGTCTTTTTGTTATTGAGGCGTTGGAGTTTTCTATAAATTCTAGAGATAAGTCCCTTGTCATATATGTTATTACCAAATATTTTTTCCCAATCTGTAGGTTCTCTTTTGACTCTTTTGGAGAAGTCTTTGGAAGCACATAAAAATGTTCTC
>NW_006921685.1:5733921-5764970 GCF_000298275.1 Orycteropus afer afer | reverse complement strand
TGTGTTCTGGGTCTGTATCCTGCTCCCTTGTTTCTACCACTTTATCCTGCTTCTTTGTGTGGACTGTGATGGTCTGCTGTCTCCGAGGCATCATGGCATTGTTGTATTTATATCTCTGTTAACTGTTTGTGAAGAGCAGTCAAGGGTGGTTCAGGCTCTTCTTGGTGGTTTTTTATCATTGGCCTGTTGGTGGAGAAAGAGTTAGTGGCTCTTGATCAGTAAGTGAAGTTGCAGGAGTTATGGGTGTAGTTGTGTCTTATAGGGACTGTTGCTGTCTCCCACTCAGTTAGACAAAAATTATAATTGAACAACCATAAAAAAATCTAAAAACACATGGACAAAAACACACCATGTAATCACACAGGAACAGTAACCAAAAAAAGAAAAAAGGGAAAAAGAAGAAGAAAAAACAAGACAACCTGCAATATCTGGGTACAGGGCACTAAGAGAAAAAAGGTAGAGAAGGAGAATAATGAAGGAAAAAAAAAATGGGAAAAATGCAAAAAGAAAAACAAGGAATGGGGTTAACCATGAGAAAAAAGGGGAAAACAAAACAAAACAAAAAAACTTAAATTTAAAGGAAAAAAAATGTTTTCAACCAGGAACAGGGAAAAGAAAAAATGCTGAAAACTAGGACCTGGGAGGGTAAGAATAAGAATAATAGTAAAAAGGACAAAAATATTAATAATAATAGTTGTTTTAAAACAGACAAATACAAGTAAACTAATCACCAGAGAAAAGAAAGTGAAAAAAAAAGATAAATAAAAAAAGAGGAAAAAAAAAATCAGTGGAGGATAGGGTAGGGCTCCCAAGCTCCGTCTGAGCACACAGACTGGGATGGAGTTCCTGTGGGCCCAGAAGGTAGGTGGGAGTGGGGGATGGTCACACCTTCATTAACCAAGTGGTTGTGGGGTATAAGAGTAACAAGAAGAATTTTGCACCTTTTCATTCTTACAGAACTAGAGTGTCCTTGGGGTTGCTGGCAAGCAGAACATGTTCTTAATGCCCAGGAATCTTCGAGAGTGCTTTCTCTTTAAATATCCAAGATAGTCAAGCCACTTTCAAACATTCAAAATGGAGGCACCCTCTGGACTGGTAAAAGTCCACAGCTCAGCCTGCCTTTCTCTTCACCTTCTCCGTTTATTCCCCAGCCACCAGAGCAGTCCTCCATGTAGTACCTGGCTAGAGGGCTGATTTTTAGGTTATTTCTTAGATCCTACCACCACTCGGGAATCTCCAAGCTGTCTGTACTGTCAGGATTGCTCAGGATCACTGCCAGACCACAGCTCCGTCTGTCTCCTTTTTTTGGTATTTTCTCATAAATTCTTCTGCTAGTTGGGGTTTAGCCCACGTCTATATCCTCCCCTTCAAGGCTCAGGGGTCCAGAATTATCTTCTGTGTCTGTGTTAATTGGTTTCCCTTTTCTTTGTTGAAGAGGGTCTGTGCAGTCTTTCTGCCTAGTACACCATCTTCAACATCTTTGCTACACATTCTTTCCACACTGAACTCGTTTCTGCTTTCCAACACATCAGGTCTTTTCCCTGTGTCTGAAATCCTTGTCCTTTAGATGTTGTGTGACTGGTTCTTTCTCAACCTTCAGGACTTGGCTTAGATGTTTTCCCCTTTAAACAGACCTTTCCCTGCATATTGTAGTACCCAAGGAAGAGTCCTCCATCACTTTTCATTTTAACACCTTGTTTATTTCCTTCACAGTACTAATAACCACATGCAATTACCATCTTAATGCATTATGTAATATATAAATGCAAATTTAATGAGGCATGGCCATTTTCTGTCTTCTTTGGTGTATGATAAAAATAGGCACTGGATAGGTATTTATTTAATGAATACATGTGGTAACTTGGTGTAGTAGAAAGAGCACTGGCATCAAAATCAGATACTTTAGCATTTGAATCCTGAATTTTTATTTACTGACTGGTATCATCAGATAAATTAAGGAACTTTTCTTATCCTCAAGTCCTTCATATATAAAATAGGCATTTTCACCTTCACCTTCTAGAATTGAGGGAGTTACTGGGTGGTGTGGACAGTAACATACATGACTGGTAACTGAATGATTGGAGGTTTGAACCCACCCAAAAGTGCCTGAGAAGAAAGGCCTGGTGATCCACTTCTGAAAATTCAGCCATTGAAAAACCTATGGAACACACTTCTACTCTGACATACATGGGATCACCATGAGTTGAAATCAACTCAAGGGCAATTGAAATGACTGTGAACACTTGGCATTCTGCCTGGTACATAGCAGATATTCAGTTATTTTCTGTGTGGGGAGAAAGCTGAAATAGATTCTTATCTTTGGAAAGGATATGTTCACTCTGTTTCTCTACTTATGGCTTTAAGACCAATAATAGATCTTGTGTTCACAGAAGGTGAAGGCCTTCACTTCCTCCTCCCCCCCATCACTGCTTGGTTTTCCAGTTCTTGGTTGCAGGTGTGTGTTCTCAGAATATGTGGATTAAGGAATGAAAGCATCACCAGTCAATTGTACTGGGGCCTCTGTTTTGCCTGGGGCCAATAATTCACTAGAGAATGTCAGCAGTTAGATGCAACCAGGGAACAGTTTGTATAACCCGGTGCAAGGCCCCAACTCTTTTTCTCTCTTTTATGCTATTAGAAAACTCTAAGATTTCTGACTTTATTAATGTGCAGAGCTAAGCTGTCATCTCTCCATTCACATCCCACTATTTAGATTAACTCTTAGTTCTATCATTGCATAAATAAAATAGTTAAATCAAAGAGCATTTCTCTCCCTAAAATGAATACTACTCCTTCTAAGGCTCAAACTGCAGCCAGATTAAAAATAATATATAATTTGCCTCTATATTTGTAATTCAATAAAGAAATAAAATCAATCAATCAATAATGAGTGTTATTCATAATATATGTTCAACACTCATATAAAGTGGATTTATAGATAAAAGACAGTAAGATAGCCAAGTGTTCTTTGAGAACTACTTTGGAAGTTATCTTGTAAAGTTGTGGTGTTCATCCAGGGAACCTGCGTGAAGATGCTTCTTACTGTTCCTCGTTCCTGTAGTCCCTTGCTAAGGAAAGGTAGTTTTGGATTTTGGACCCAGCACTCTGTGCCAGTTAAGGCGGTGGCAGTAGTGATGGTACAAGTAAAAAATGAGGATGGTGACAGTAGCTGTGAGGATTTGTGGCTCTTGGACAAAGGCTTGTGGAAACATCTATGTCTTTGATAGATAATGTTCCTGAGAAAGACATCAGGTCAAAAAAAAGACACAGATGTGACTTTTCAAAGTGACCAAGGAAACAAAAGAAATCAACAGAAAAATTTCTTGATCAAAAATCCCTTGTTATTCTAAAACTACTCAAATTATTAAGCACCATAGTAAAAACAACCCTTTTCTAAGTTACAATCATAAAATCAAACAACCTTACCTTAGAGAATTATATGTAAGTCATCCTTCCAAAAAAATCCCAAACTCACTGCTGTTGAGTTAGTCCCGACTCATACCAACTCCTCCTTAGGTTTCTGAGGCTGTATCTCTACAGAAGTAAATTGCAAAACATACACACATTAGCAGAATCAGAACAACACAGGATTGAAATAATTGAAGAGGACAAAAGCTCAGAAGACATGACTTACTGGTTCCTTATTGAACAATTAGATTAAGAGAGAAGTGATGAAAAGCTCAACAAACTTAAATGAATTTACTGACTATTTTTGTTAATTGTGTAAGAATGCAAAAGAAAAGAAAGATGTTCATGGTCTGGCTCTACTTACCACAGATACCAAACCAAACTCACTGGCATGGAGTTGGATCCCACTCATAGCAACCCCTCCTTGGGTTTGCGAGGCAGTATCACTACGGAAGTAGATTGCCCAACCTTCCTTCCGAGGAGTGGCTGGTGGGTTTGAACCTCCAGCCTTCTGGTTAGCAGTCAAATGCTTTAGGCACTATGCCACCAGAGCTCCCTGACTACAGATAGGCTACAGAAATTTTTTTTTTAAAGTGAAATATTCCAAAATACAGGCCAAAGTTGTGGTTCACACAATTCAGAGTAAAGTTAAAAACTTAACTATTGAATTATTTAAAGCGAGACATCAACAAGAGGATCACCTCAAAGACTTAAGAACCCTGGAAAAAACATTAGAAAATTTTTTTTTGGAGAGGCAAAAAGTTCACCAGCAGATAGCATAGATAAGACTTATTCAAGAGGTAGAGCTCAAAATTTGAGCTACTGATAGAGAAATTAAACTTTCTTATAATTCTCTTTAACAAGAAAAGGAAAAATTGCAACAGATTCATGAACATTTTGATTGGAAAGAACAAGAACACAAGAAAGAACTTGACACAGGAGATTTTTAGTGAGGCTGATTTCCAGGATGCCTTAGCTAAAGAAATAGCTAAACCAGAGAGCAAGCATGAGCAAGACATAAAAGAATACCAAGAAAAAACTGATATTTTTATCCATCAGTATATTGATTTAGAAGATAAATTCTGTATTGTTTTAACTATTGAAGCCAGATTTAAAGATGGAAATGTTGCAACTGAATTAGCAAAGAACAAACATGCTGTTTGGGCTCAATGAAAAGAAAATGAATCTTCCTGTTTAATTAAAGATCTGACCTCTATGGTGAAGGAACAAAAAAACAAAACTTGCAGAAGTTTCCAAATCAAAATAGGAAATAACACCAAATTTACAGAATCAAATGAATACTCTTGAACTTTTATTGAAAATGACATGCAGAAGAGTATTGAAATAGAACTTCTTAAGTAAGTAAAAGTGCAACTTATTTCTGAGCTAACAGCCAAGGAATCACTAATTCATGGCTTTAAGGACAGAAATAAAAGTATAAGGACACGAACTAGCACAACAGGGAGCCTCTATGGCCTCAAATCATAGGAATTTAGAGGCCAAAACTGAAATTTTATGTGGAGAGAATTAATCCCTGCAAAAGGCAAATGAATATGATTGTGAGCTTTAAGAATTAAGAGCAAAATCATAGCACACCAAACTGAAGCCATGAGAAAATTCAAAGATTGTTTAAAGGAAGAGATGAAGACATCAAAACGTTACAAGAGAAGATCTCTGAAATACAAAATGCACTCCAGAACAACTTGAGGAAAAATCCTCACAACTGGATGTTGTAATTGAGAAATTAGAAAGACACAATGAAAGAAAAGAAAAACTAAAACAACAGTTGAGAGAAAAGGAAGAACTTGAAGAACTTAGAAACACGGTACACTTAATCAGAAGTGACAGGGTAAAGGAAAACTTCTAAGTCATCTTAAAATACAAGTAGAAGTGAGAGAAAAATTTGACCACAAGGAAAGGAAACTTAAAGAAGAGAGAGACAAAAGTTTGAAATGCAGATGAATGCACTAGAAAAGCCTCACAGTGAGGATGATGCTTTTAGAAAAGTTGATGCAGTTGTAGCTCATCCAGCTGAAATATTACAGCTGTTGTGTACAAAGCAGAAATGTCTTGAATCTGCAAATGAAAATACTTACCTTTTATTTCTTGAAGAAGAAATGCATAGGCTTGGGAAGAAACAACCAAAAACAAGAGAACAATGGATGAAAAAAATTGAGCAACTTGGTTTTGCTCTAAGTGAAATTCAGCAAGAATTGTGATGGTTTTGAGATTGAACTTAAATGGAATGGGCCAGCAAACTTATTGCAAAAATGATTAAATATTCTAACAGTAGTAATTGCTATGGTTTTGAAATGTCTCTTTCTATCCTTCATTCTGAATAGATTTTAAAAGACTCGTGATCAAGTATTTATTAATTGTACATGCAGGTTTTTCTAATACATTGTTAATGGTTACGTGTATTAAAAAAGCCCATGAAAATAACTAGACTCAAGACATTTTTTCTTGTTTTGGTGCTGTACATTATTTGGTAATTACATATTTGTCCACAAATCTGTAAATGAAATCAAGATTAGTACTTCAACCATATGAGGGAAAGTATTTTAATCATTGTTGTTACTTATTTTGTTGTTGAAGAATGAATTGTATTTATTGGTTGACTTTTTGTTGATGTAGCTCTATTCTTTTAAAGTGATCAGGACATATGTGTAGCCAAAAAATATTTGAAATCTGTGTGATAAAAAGATGTAGCATTCTTAAGAAAGTATATATATATGTAGCCATCTCCACATCACTCATAATAATACCTTTCATTAAAGATTGCATTTGAGGATTTGTAAACATTATGGACATTTTTTGATTTAAAAGAAAATCTTAAAAGGAACAAGAAAAAAGTTATTCATCACATGCAGAGAAACAGCAACATAACTAACATCTTAGTTACCAGAAACAATGGAGGCCAGAAGGTGGTAAATGACACATTTGAGGTGTTAGAAACGATCAACCAAGAATTCTACATCCACCAAAACTATTCTTTAAAAATAAACACAAAATAAAGGTAAAAAAAAAAAAAAAAAAAATGAAACAAACAAACAAACAAAAAATAATCCGAAACAAACAAAAAAAAATACCAAAAGTCACTGCCATTGAGTTGATCCTGACTCACACCAACACTCACTGGGTTTCCAAGGCTGTAAATCTTTATGGAGGCAGACTGCCCTATCTTTCTTCCACAGAGTGGCTGGGTGGTTCAAACCGCTGAACTTTTGGTTAGCAGCCAAATGTCTTAACCACTAGACCAACAGAACTTCACAAAGCAGGACCACATAATGACTTTTAATTTTTCTAAACCCTTGATGATGACTCCTTTTTTTTCTTTTTAAGTTTACCACGTTCATACTCTTCTGTTTTCTTTGTACAGGCTACTGTGTACTAGTAATATAGTTGACAAGTTAAAACATGACATTAAAGTACATTCTGCGCCACACATTCAAACAAAATAAACAAAATAACAACAAAAAGCCCATACACCATCAGCGTTTGCACTCCAGGAAGACTGCCACAAGAGGGTGCCTCTTCCATGTGGTAAGACTTCCTATGGTTAAGTGTGTGTTCTAAAATGATGAAGACTTCCCTTCCTGCTGTTGGTCAGAAACAAAATTTTCCTGAAAGCCAAAATGAAAGCAATAGTGTTCAGACTATTTGTAAATAAGGAAATGTTTAATAGATTTCTCGGATACAATTTGGTCATCTTTTATCAACATTCTATAATAGTTTCTGACTTCTACTAAATCAAATTTTCCACAACTTCTTCATTAGAAATTCATAACTACTCTACTTATTTTCAGTTGACTTTGGTTATTTATTTTCAGTTGACTTTGGTCATGTTGTCAGAATGAATCAGTCCTTAGAGATGGATATCCTGCTTGGTGAAGTAGAGGGTCAGAGAAAAAGGAGAAGACCACCACCAAGGTGGGTTGACACAGTGCCTGCACTGCTGGACTGAAGCCTGGGAAGGATTGTGAACATGTCACAGGACTGGGCAGTGTTTTGTTCTGTTGTACACAGGGTCGCTGTGAGTTGGAGCTGACTGGACAGTACCTATCAACAACACCATTTATCTTGTACCTGGAGGTTAGTTCAACGTGGCCGTTTCCTTAATATACCTTCTAGTGCCTATTGATGTGGATTCGGTTTAGGAGTGGTTCACACAATTGCTTCTCATCCACAGCCTTCTGCTTAAGGAATCACCACCAGTTTCAGTATCTTTGGCTCAGTCTCTCTCTCTCTTTTAAAATCTAAATAAGGGAGCAGAAATAAAGTGAAGAACACTACATAGTGTATCCTTATGCTGAAAATGTGACTACTTTGTGGAAATTGTTTCACCAAAACAAGTTTTTAGTATTTTCTTTGAAAGTAGGGGATTGAGGAAAAAGTAAAATGAACACAACCAACAACCCCATTTCTTATTTTAAGAATGATGGCCTAACTGGGTTTTTTAGCCTAAAATGCTTGATCTCAGTCCAGCTGCCCTAGCAGTACTCATTGATGGCAACTTCTCTATATCACTTCAGTGAGCAGTGAACTTCAGGAACTCTGCGGCACTCAGCCTAGCAGAATGATGACCGTACCTCAACTGGTCAGAAAGTACCAAATGTAAATCTTACTGCATCATCAGGACATAATAATATAGAACTATTTCTTGATGATATGGAACAGATTTTTTGCTGTTTATGGTAAATATGCCTCCTGATTCTATCAGCCTGGACTAATAATCTATTGCTTCTAAGCGTGCATGTAAAATTAGCAGTCAGAAGACAGGGAGGGACAGGGATGAGATGTTAAAGTAAAGGATGGTGTGACATGTGATTTCAAGTTATGTTTGAAGAAATCTGAATTCATGGACTATTAGAGAAATCCTTATTCAGATTGAAAAGGTTGAGTAAATAAAAAATAAATCTCATCAAGGTATAAAATGTCTTCAAGTGTTTTTTTTTTTTTTTTTTTTTACCAGAATTATTACATCAGCCCCAGATATATATTCCTACTTCAAATCTCCTATTTGCTCAATCCAAACTCATATTTTCTTAAATTTCTAAATGTTTTGCCTTGTGTTCAGTTCTGGCAAACTTCCGACCTCTTATCCCAAGTGAGCAAGGCTAGGGCTTTGTGTTGAGGTCTCTGGAGCTGGGCAAGGGTGTGGGTATGGTAGTCTTGTCTTGATGTACCAGTACATATTTGTGTGAAGTAAAAGGAAAACAGAGCCTAACTCTCAGAAAGAGGTTGGCTGGCTCACAGCAGTAAGGTAATCACACTGCCATGGAGTTAATTCCAATTTATAGTGACCCCCACTGGGTTTCCAAGGCTGTAAATCTTTATGGAAGCAGACTGTCTCATCTTTCTTCCATGGAGTGGCTGGTGGGTTGGAATCACTGACCTTTTGGTTAGCAGACAAATGCCTTAACTATTACACCACCAGAGCTCCTTGCAGTAAGGTAATAGATATCCAATAAGCCAGGCAAGTAGAAACATGAATAGAATCTTAAGAAAAGGCTCAGCCATGGACGATAGGCAATAAGGAGAGAAATAAGTTCAAAAGGTGGACTTTGGACAAATTTTAGAGACTACCAATTTTATTCATCATACTTGTTGCTGTTGTTAGGTACCGTTGAGTTGTCTCTGACTCATAGTGACCTCATGTACACAAAACGAAACACTGCCCAGTCCTGTGCCAGCCACACAATCTTTTCCATACCTGAGCCCATCATTGCAGCCACCATGTCAATCCATCTCATTGAGGGCAATTCCCTTCTTCATTGTTCCTCCACTTTGCCAAGCATGATATCCTTCTCCAGGGAATGGTGCCTTCTTACAACATGACCAAAGTAGGTGAGATGAAGTCTGGCCATTCTCGCTTCCAAGGAGCATTCTGATTGTACTTCTTCCAGGACAGACTTGTTAGTTCTTTTAGCAGTCCATGGTACTTTCAGCATTCTTCTCCAACACCACAACTCAAAAGCATTGACCCTTCTTCAGTTCAGTCTTCCTTATTCATCATCCAGCTTTCACATGCATATGAGGCAATTGAAAATACCATGGATTGTGTCAGGCACATCTTAGTCTTCAAGGAGACATCTTTGCTCTTCAGCACTTGAAAGAGGCCCTTTGCAGCAGATTTGTCCAATACTATACTGTGTCTGATATCTTGAATGCTGCTTTCACTGGTGCTAATTGTAGAACCAAGCATTGTGAAGTTTTTGACAACTTAATCTTTTCTCCATTTATCTCGATGCTGCTTATTGATCCTATTGTGAGCATTTTTGTTTTCTTTATATTGAGGTGTAATCCATACTCCAGACAGTAGTCTTCCATCTTCATCAGTAAGTGTTTCAAGTCATCCTTACTTTCAGTGAGTCAAGTTGTGTTGTCTGCATAACGCAGGTTGTTAGTGAGTTTTCCTCCAATCCTGAAGACACATTCTTCTTCATATAGCCCAGCTTCTCGGATTATTTGTTCAACATACAGATTGAATAAGCATGGTGATAGGATACAACACTGATGCCCTTCCTTCTTGATTTTAAACCATGCAATGTCCCCTTGCTCTGTTCAAATGACAGCCTTCTCGTCTATGTACAAGTTCCTCATGAGCACAATTAAGTGTTCTGGAATTCCCATTCTCCTCAAGTTATCCATAATTTGTTATGATCCACACAATCAAATGCCTTTGCATACTCAATAAAACACAAGTAAACTCTTTGTGGTATTCTTTGCTTTCAGCCAAGATCCGTCTGACATCAGCAGTGATATCCCTCGTTCCATGTACGCTTCTGAATCCAGCTTGCATTTCTGGAAGTTCTCTGTCAATATACTGCTGTAACAGTTGTTGAATTATCTCCAGTAAGATTTTACTTGCATGCAATATTAATGATATTATTTGATAAATTCCACATTCTACGGGATCCCCTTTCTTTGGATTGGGTACAAATATGGATATTTTCCAGTCAGTTGGCCAGCTAGTTGTCTTTCAAATCTGTTGGCATAGCCAAGTGAGTGCCTCTAGTGTGACATCTGTTTGTTGAAAAATCTCAGTGGGTATCCCGTCAATTCCTGGAGGCTTGTATTTTACCACTTCCCTCAGCGAGGCTTCGACTTCTTCCTTCAGTACCATTGGTTCTTGATTATATACCACCTCCTGAATTGGATGAACATCGACCAATTCTTTTTGGTACAGTGACACTGTATATTCCTTCCATTTTCTTTTGATGCTTCCTGCATCGTTCAATATATCACCCGTAGAATCTTTCAGTATTGCAACTTGAGGCTTAAATTTCCTCTTCAGTTCTTTCAGCTTGAGAAATGTTTACTGTGTTTTCTTCCCTTTGCACATTTCGTCTTTGCACATTTCATTATAACAATTGACTTTGTCTGCTTGAGCTGCTCTTTGAAATCTTCTGTTTAGCTCTTATATCTTGTCATTTCTTCAATTTGTTTTAGCTACTCTCCATTCAAGGGCAAGTTTCAGAGTCTCTTCTGACATCCATTTTGGTCTTTTCTTCCTTTCCTGTCTTTTTAATGAACTTTTGCTTTCATCATGGATGATATTTTTGATGTCATCTCACCATTCCTCTTATTTTTGGTCATTGGTGTTCAGTGCATCAAATACATTCTTTAAATGGATTCTAAATCCAGGAGGGATATACTCAAGGTCATATTTTGGCCCTCATGGACTTGTTTTAATTGTCTTCAACTTGAACTTAAACTTGCAAATGAGCAGTTGATGGTCTGTTCCACAGTCAGCTCCTGTCCTTGTTTTGGCTGAAGATATTGAGCTTCTTCATTGCCTCTTGCCACAGATATAGTCGATCTGATTCCTGTGTACTCCATCTAGTGAAGTCCATGTGTATAGCCACTGTTTGTGTTGTTGAAAGAATGTATTTGCAATGAATAAGTTGTTGGTCTTGCAAAATTCTATCATGTGATCTCCAGCATTATCTTTATTTCCAAGGACAAATTTTCCAACTACCAGTGATTCTTCTTTGTTTCCAACTTTTGCATTCCAGTCACCAGTGATAATCAACACATCTCGATTGTATATTTGGTCAATTTCAGACTGCACACATTCTTTGGTAAAAATCTTCAATTTCCTCATCTTTGGCTTTGGTGGTTTGTGTGTAATTTTGAATAATAGTCATATTAACTGGTCTTCCTTGTAGGCATATGGACATTATCAATTTGAATAATAGTAGTATTATCCTGTCTTCCTTGTAGGTGTATGGATATTATTCTGTCACTGACAACATTGTACTTCAGGATAGATCTTGAAACATTCTTTGTAATGATGTATGCCACACTATTCCTCTGCAATTTGTCATTCTCAGCAGAGTAGATCATATGGTTATCTGATTCAAAATGGCCAAAACTGGTCCTTTTCAGCCCACTGATGCCTAGGATATCAATCTTTATGCACTCCATTTCATTTTTGACAACTTCCAATTTTCCTAGATTCACACTTTGTACATTCCATGTTCAAATTATCAATGGATGTTTGTAGCTATTTCTTCATATTGAGTCATGCTACTTCAGCAAATGGAGGCCCTGAAAGCTCTACTTTATCCATATCATTAAGGCAGGCTCTACTCTGATGAGGCAGCTCTTTCCCAGTGATATTGAGTGCCTTCCGACCTGAGGGACTCATCTTTCAGCACTGTATTGGACAGTGTTTCAGGGCTATTAATAAAATTTTCCAGTAATATATCAGACAGTGTTTCACTGCTATTCAGAAGGTTTTCACTGGCCGATTCTTTGAGTAGTGGATGGCCTCTTCCTTCTTCTGAGTCTGTCTCAATCTGGAAGCTCTACCAAAACTGGTCCACATGGGCACCCCTTCTGGCACAGCCTCCAGCCTCACAGAAACATGCAAGCCACCACAGAGGGACAAACTGACAGGCAAGTTCATCTCCCTTAGCTGTTCCAACTGCTCCGCTCACTTCCTGGGCTACCCCCTACCTGTTCCTGCCAGCCCTGTCTGCGGCTACTCCCTGATGCTTGGGGCTCTCCCCCACCTGGCTTATCTGTTCTCCCCGCCAGCCCTGTCTGCCACTGCTTCCTGCCACCTGGGAGCTGCCGCCTGCCCACTTTACCTATTCCAGCCCCCTGCTCTGTCATCAGACTTATTTTCTGATATTTTTATGGAAAAAAAATACAAACAGAATAGTCACAGAAGAGCTGAATTGAGGGTTACTAATAAGATCAATTAGTCATGTAATGTGTAATCTGAAAAATTATGAAAGGATGAACATGACTTCATTTTTGGACATGTATTTCCAAGTATGGTACCATCCAGGTAATCCTCTAGACAAGAAAGACTTTGTGTGTGTATGTGCATGTGTGTATGCTGCAGGGAGAAGATAAGATAATATTAATAATAATAGCAAAAATAATGATGAAAACTGACCTCCACTAGATGCTTGCCATAGGACACACACTGTGCTAAATTTCTTACGTGTATGAAAAGAAGAAATCATTACTGGGTCCTTATTTCAGATGACCAGACTGAGGCCTAGAATTTAACATACTTCAGGTCACATAGCAAGTGGTGGAGCTAAGATTGAAAAACAGTTCTTTTTTGAAGCTGATGCCCGCATATTTAACACCTACTTTTACCTTTAATCAGTATGATAAGACTAGCTACTCTTGTTTAAAAGAGGATGATTAAAAAAAAAAGAAGAAGCTCTGAGTAGAGCAAACAATGACACTTGTTAACAGAGCTCTGCAACAAAGAAGGACATTATGCTGCATGAAATAAGTCAATAACAGAAGGACAAATATTGTATGAGTCCATTAGTGTAAAATGTCAAGGAAAGTTTTACTCAGGGAAGAAAATTCACTTTGTTGGTTACTGGGAATAGGAAGGAAGGGGAAAGAAAATTTCAGACTAGTTGGGGGTCACATGTTGATTTTGGTGAGGGGATGGGGGTACAGAAAGAGTCTGTGACCAATCTGGTGACAATGGGGAAAGGGAGGACACAGAAACATGTACAAAAGATATAGATAACAGAGGCAAATACTGTTATATGCACAATACTGCATTACTACTGACACCAAACACTAGCCTATGAGTAAATGCATAAGCAGGTGGGAAGATCAGGTGGGGGTAGATGAACAAGAATACACTCAAGACCAAGGATAGATTTGATTGAAGATAATCTTACATAAGTACTTGTGCTAAAATATTATCCACATACGTTACAGAAGCAACAGAAGACAGGGTTGGAATAGTTTCTCAGAGACAATCAAATACCTTGAGAAGGAGAATCACCAGGCTTGTGGGCTTGGGACCATGGTCTTGTGGGGTACCATGTTCAATTGGAATGACATAGTACATAAAAATCTTTTTCTTCATCCTGCTTTGGTGAGTGGCAACTGGGGTCTCAAAAGCTTTCATGCGACCATCTAAGACGCAGCTATTCATGTCCTATTGTCTGGAGCAAAGAAGAGTTAAGAAAATCAAAGTCATTTGGAAACAATTAGTCCAAAGATATGATGGACCACAAGGACCTCAGCCTTCACAACCCTGAAACTGGGTTTGCTGAATGGTGCCCACCTACCAATACCAACCACTCAGAAAGGGATCAAAATTGGAGATCCTGGTTAGAGTGGGAGGAAAACTGTTGTACAAATTGAAAACCAAAAATGAACCGAATTACTGGTTGGATGGAGACTGGTGGAACCCCGAGACTATGGTCCCAGGTTATCCTTTGGGACTAGAAATGGATTCACTTTTGTATATTGGCTCCCCACCCAACAGTAGAAAGACCCACATGCAGAATACATACCCCAGGGAGATGCACCCACCTACTTAGGGAGATGCACCCTTTGGATCAATCAGCCATGAGACATTAGAGGGGCAGCATTTACATAGAGGGAAAGCTGGACAGACAGGAATGCATATATAAGAAGGGTTTAGGGTCACAGGGAGGAAAAGGGAGGAGAGTTTTTTATGTTTGGGGATTGTAATTGGAGTCATGAACTCAAATGTGCATGAACTGCTGAGTGTAAAACAAATCTACTTTGTAAATTTGCATGCAAAGCACAGAACAAAACAAAACAAACAAATGAAACAAAAAAAACCAAAAATACAAAGGAAGGCTTTGTACATGTGCATGCCTAATCTTTCTTTGTGAATGTGAATCAGAGAGAAGGGTGATTGAGACTGATGGTCCTTAAGAAGAAGCAAGTAGCTACAGCCAAAAGGCTTGCACTCAGGTATGGGGCTTTCATCCTTACATGGGCTCTAAAACCAGCAGGATATTGGTCACTGTTAAAAAAATCTATATATTTATGAATTCATTACATTGTTATTTGTCACTGTTTAGAGATTTGCTTTGAAAAAAATTATATATATATATTTTTTAGCATAAAGTGTGACAGCTCCTTGAGGGTGAAGGCAAAGCTTTCAAGATTCCAAGATGTGTCCCTTGAAATTCTCTCAGGACACCTTGCACAGGGGGCATTGTAGTGACCAAGGTCATTCATGGAGGGAGGACATTTCATTTTACTAAAGTTTAATTTACTTTCCTTTCATATATATTATCCCATTGCCATCTTGCCTGCATGTTTTCTGCTGAGAAATCAAATCTTAGTTTTGTTGGTTGCCCTTTGTAGGTAACTTTTTGTTTTTTCCTGTGTTGCTTGCAGGATTCTTTCTTTGTCTTTGGTTTTGGTGAGTTTGATGATGATATATCTTGGTGATTTTTCTTGGGGTCTATCCTGTTTGGGATTTATTTGACTTCTTGAATGGCTTCATTCTTGTCTTTCATCATATCAGGGAAATTCTCTTCCAAAAACTCTTTGACAGTTTTCTCTGTTGTTTTATTTGTCTCTTCTCATTCTGGAATTCTGAATACATGTGGCTTATTCCTCTTGAAGGTATCCCACACGAACCTTAGGGTTTCTTCATTTTGTTTTGATCTTTTTTCTGATTGATCCCTTTCTGAAGAAGTATTGAGGTTTTTGTCTTCAATCTCACTAATTCTGTCTTCCATTGATTCAATTCTACTCCTTTGCCCATTCAATGTGTTGTCTATTTCTGAAAATTTGGTATTAATCTTCTAGATTTCTATCTGTAGATTTTGTGTCGTTTCTAGTTTTTTAATTTATTTTGTCATTTTATTCTTGTATTGTCTCCTGAGTTGGGGGCGACTCTACGGCAAACAACAACAACAACAACAACAACAACAACAACAATTGTCTCCTGAAATTGTTCTACGGTTTTCTCTATGTTTTCCTCAATTTGTCAGTGTTTCCCTTGATCTGTCTCTCTATCCATTGAAGGTAACTAAATATAATTCTTTTGAATTCCTTATCAGGGAGTTACAATGCTGTTTATTCCTCTGGGATTATTTCTGGGTCTATATCCTGGTCCTTTTTTCCTATTGATTTATTTTGTTTCTTTATATGCACTGTCGTAGTCTTTTGTGTCTGACCTGTTGTGATGTTTTGTGTTTATATTTAATTGTTGATTGTGTGTTGGAGTTATTAGCCCAAGATTTTCATTTTCTTTGTTTTGTTTGGATGTTATATGAGTAAGCAGGGCACTTACTCTATTTGCTAGTTTGCAGCACTTATACACTCATCACCTGTCTCCTTTCCAGTCATCAGCCTCCGGTATATCTGTGCTATTCTCGGCAAGTGGAGCCTGTTCTTAGGTCTCTGGAATGTAAACATGAATGCTGTCAGTTTAAATATCCAAAATGGCCACTGCTTGTAAACATTCAAAATGCTTGTACCTTCTGGACAGCTGAAAGTCCACAGCTCAGTTTGTCTCCTTCTTTGCTGTTTCTCTGTTTAGTCACAAGTCCCCAGGGTAGTTGTCCATGCAGCCCTTGGCGAGCAGTGTTGATTTTTAGGTTAATTCTCTGGTCTTAACACCACTTGCAAATATTCAAACTGTCTGTGCCGTCAGGATACTGACAGTCCGCAGCTCCATTTGTCTCCTTATTCACTGTTTTCATTCAGGCTCTTTTACTAGTTGGTGTTTAATCCACTTCTGTATTCTCCCTTTCAAAGATCTGAGCTCCAGAATTATCTCTGTATCTGTGTCAATTGGTTTCTCTTTTCTTTGTTGAAGAGGATCTGTGTAGATTGTCTACCTATTTCACCATCTTACTGGAAGTCCTGCTATCCTGCCATCTTCTTTTTGATGCTTCCTGCATCATTCAACATTTTGTTCATAGAATCCTTCAGTATTGCAACTCAAGGCCTGAATTTTTTGTTCATGTCTTTTAGCTTGAGAAATGCTGAGTGTGTTCTTCTCTTTTGTTTTCTAGTTCTAGGTCTTTGCACTTTTCATTATAGTACTTTTTACTTTGTCTTCTCAAGTTGCTCTTTGAAATCTTCTGTTGAGTTCTTTTATTTCAGCAATTATTCCATTTTCTTCAGCTACTCTCTATTCAAGAGCAAATTTCAGAGTCTGTACTGACATCCCTTTTAGTCTCTTCTTTTTAACAAGGTCTTTTAAACAACGTTTTGATTTCTTTGTGTTTAATGTTCTTGATGTCATGCCACAACTTATCTGGTCTTTGGTCATTAGCATAAATACCTCAAATTTACTCTTCAGATGATCTCTAGATTCAGATGGGCTATACGGAAGGTCGTATTTTGGCTCTCTTGGACTTGTTTTAATTTTCTTCAGCTTCAGCTTGAACTTGCAAATGAGCAATTGATAAAGTCAGCTCTTGGCCTTGTTTTGCTTCTTCATCACCTCTTTCCACATATGGAGTAGATTAGATTTCTGTATATTCCATCTGGATGTGTATAGTCACCATTTATGTTGAGAAAGGGTATTTATAATGAATAAATTGTTGGTCTTGCAGGATTCTGTCATGTAATCTCTGACATCATTTCTATTAACAAGGCCACATTTTCCAAATACTGCTGCTTCTTCTTTGTTTCCATCTTTCATATTCCAATCACCAGTTGTTATTAATACATCTTGATTGCATGTTTGGTTAATTTCAGATTGCAGAAGTTGGTAAAAATCTTCAGTTTCTTCATCTTTTGCTTTGGTGGTTAGTGTGTAAATTTGAGTAATAGTAGTATTCACTGGTCTTCCTTGTAAATCTGTCCTATCACTGATGGCATTGTACTGCAGGGTAGATCTCAAAACATTCTTTGTGATGATGAATGTGACACTATTCCTCTTTAATATGTCATTCCTAGCATAGTAGATCATATGATTCTCTGCTTGAAAATGGCCAATACCCATCCATGTCAGCTCACTAATGCCTAGGATATACAGCTGTATGTGTTCCATTTCATTTTTGTCAACTTCCAATTTTCTTAGATTCATATTTCGTATGTTCTATGTTGTGATTTTGAATGGATGTTTGCAGTTGTTTCTTCACATTTTGAGTTGGTCTTGTTCAGCAAATGAAGGTCCTGAAAGCATTCCTCCATCCACATTGTGGTAGTTAAGGTTATGTGTCAATTTGGCTGGGCCTCATTTTGAGTGGCTGGGGAGCTGGATGGAGTTCTTCCCCATGGTGAGATTGGCAATCAACTCCATGGTGGTATCTGCTGTGAGCAGCTGATTATCTTCTCTAGGAATGTGGTCTGCTTCCAGTATATAAGGAGAAGCTTTGGGAATTGTTTGCAGCTTTTTGACATGCTTGGACCCTGAGTGTAGCTGAGTCTTCATTTAGCAGTCTGCCATGTTTCCTGTCAATCTTGGAACTATCTCTGGATTTGAACTAGTGGCCTGCTATGTTGTTTGGTAATATTAGGACTATGACATTTTATTTGTGGATCTTGGCTTGTTTGCCTCAGCAGTTAGCACCTGCCTGAGAGGAGCGACATCTAGCTCCAGTGGGCTGGGAGCAAGAGGCAAAGTTGAAACCCAAGGTGAAGGGACTTCACCCAGACCCTAGAGCTGACACTTTGAACTCAGACTTGTAGCCTCCTAAACTATAAGAGAATAAAGCCACCCATTGGTGGTATATTTCTGTTAGAGTGGCACTAGAGGTAACCAAAACAGAATATGGTACCAAGAGAGTGGGGTGCTGCTCTGACAGATACCTAAAATGTGGAAATAGGAGTGGAGTGTGTCCTTGACCTGAGATCCCAGCAGAAAGACCCTGGAAAAGAGATGGTAGTAGCAGAGCTGAAAGATTGCCATTAGATAGCAACAGGCTTACCAGCCCATGGAGGAGAAAATGATGTCTTTGGGTAGGTGGCTTCCTGCCAGAGTGGATTGCCTTTAGGCATTAATTGGTAGAAGATACTGGCATGAAACGGAGTAGCAGTTTGGCCAGCTCAAAGAGTAAGAAAGCTGTGTGCTTTTTGGGCAGGAAGAGTCCTGGCAGAGTGGGTTGCCTTTGATATTAATTGGTAGAAGTGGAGAGGCCAAGAAAACGGGAAGCAGAGCTGCTTCAGTATCAAAGGGTAGGACCGTGACCTTTGGGTGTGGAACCACCACAGCCTCCTAGGTTTCAAAGAGTCAGACCTTCCTCAATTTGGTTCTGGAATGTGGGGCTGCTCAGTTATGTGGGCCAGTGGTATGGGGCTAGGGTCATTGCCCAAAAGTGAAGGAGCAGGGCTGCCATGTCCAAAAGGTAGAGGAATGGGGCCTGCCAGGACAAGGGGGTGAGGTCACCAGTCAGATAAATTAGGGGGTTGGATCCACCCAATGACGGAGATCTTTACAGGTGCCAAGTTGACAAGGGGTGGACATATGGTAGTTAAGGTAATGCATCAACTTGGCTGGGCAACTGGTTAGAGTTATTCCCCATGATGAGACTGGGAATCAACTCCATGGTGGAATCTGCTGTGAGCAGCTGAGTAGCTGCTTTAGGGATGTGGTCTGCTTCCAGTATGTAAGGAGAAGCTTTGGGAATGGTTTGCAGCTTTTTGGCATGCTTGGACCCTGAATGTAGCTGAGTCTTCGTTTAGCAGTCTGCCATGTTTCCGGTCAATCTTGGGATGATCTCTGGACTTGAACTAGTAGACTGCCATGTTGTTTTGTAATATTAGGACTGTGTCATTTTATTTGTGGACCTTAGGCTGGTTAGCTTCAGCAGCCAGCAGGTACCTGAATGAAGAGACACCTCTAGCTCCAGTGGGCTGGGAGCAAGAGGCAGTGTTGAAGCCCAAGGTTGAGCGGCTTTCATCCAGCTCCTAGAGCTGGTACTTTGAACTCGGACTTCTAGCCTCCTAAACTGTAAGAGAATAAATCTCTGCTTGTCAAAGGTACCCGTCTGTGGTATATTTCTGTTAGAGCAGCACTAGAGAACCAAAAGACATGTCATTAAGGTCACTTGTCTTAGAGAAGGCAACTCTTCTCTAGTTATATTTTGAGTGCCTTCTGAATTGAGGGGCTTATTTTCTAACACTAAATCAGATGATGTTTCAGGGCTATTCATTAAATTTTACAGAAATATATCAAACAGTGTTTCACTGCTATTCATATGTTCTTCACTGGCCAGTTCTTTGAGAAATGGATGGCTCCTTCCTTCTTCCCAGTCTGTCCTCATCTGGAAGTTCTGCTGAAACCTGTCCTCCATGGGTGACCTGTTGATATTTGAAATACTGAGGACATAATCTTCAGCCTCACAGCAACACTTAAGTCACCACAATATGACCAACTGACAAATGAGTGGTGGAGTTGGAAAGTTAGGTAGGACAAATGTTATAAAGCAATTGTTAAAAACTCAAATGACCACAGGTTATAGAAAAATAGGGCCTGCAAATGAGGATAGTAGTATATCTTGACGTAGATTGTAACAAATTGAAGAGAGTGCAGGTTGTCCAAAGAGATGAGATGGTAGTCAACTGATGGCTGCTCTGTAGGAATGCTGGTTTAGTGTTGTCAGATCTTATCATGGAGTTAGAAATCAAGATAATTATGTAAAATTGTCTGATTTTTAAATGCCAATAATTAAAAAAGCCTTTAAAACGTACTGTATAGGACAAACAGTGTATGTCTTTAGGCTATTTTTGGTTGATAGGCCTTTAGTTCTCCACTTTCAAAGTATCCTGAAAGCCACAGATAGATCTTAAATCTTTCCTACAAGGTACCATGCTAGATTTTAAATAGATTTAAACACAGGGGTACAGATTAGAGAATTTACTCTAGTGGTAATGGGGGAATTTCAAATCAGTGGTAAGAGGATGGATTTTGTTGTTGTTGTTATCATTTAATCAAAGGTGGTTGGGTTAACTTCTAATTATCAGTGAAAAAAAATACATTTTTTTTAATAGTGAATTGCCTATTTAAATATGAAAAGTGAAAACACAAGCATATAATAAAGAACTTAACCTTGCCCCATAAGTGGTATGACATTGTCCTTTGGCTTCTGGAAACTAATTTCTAAGCACTTGGTATATCATGCTTGTTAGTAGTGTATTTACCTGGGGTCCTTGGGTAACACTGGATAGTCTAACAATGTGATTTATGGGGGAATGGCCAAGCCAGATAGTCTTATAGTTGTAGGCTGACCATGGCAGGCACTAGCTGTGTAATTTAGTGGGCTTTGAATCATGGGGTTTCAGTTGACCTAGGAGGGGCTGGAGGCGAAAAACTATGTGGACAGACAATAATGTGTATGTGATGGAGTACCCCCAACAACCTCTGCACACTGAGGCTTAGGTGAGTTTCTGTGGCTGGTAGTACTCCATGGGTATTACCACACATCAGTACCTGGAAAGTAACTCAATGGGGCAGGGACAACCAGAAGTTCCACATTTGGTACTTTTCCTGGAGCACTAAGTCTTGGTTTCTGCCTCAGAAAGGTGTTTTTTTTTTTTTTTTCCCTGAAAATCCCAAGTACCACATGAGTTTGCTTTCTGTTACTAAGAGACAATATTAATACACCCTTCATTTACAGTTTTGAATCTGTCAGCACACACACACACACAATTCTTTTAAAGCATTTATTAGTTAGAGCACAATTAAAACTAAGACTTGTATAAATATCATAAGTGTTTACAGAAAAAAAAATCTGCACATCCTCCACAATGATGTTGTTTTTGCCACACCAGGGGAAGATAACATTTATTCTTCACAGGTATGTGATTTAAAGTTAGTTTGTGGAATATTGATGGCAGGTTGAAATTTTGAAGTGAATTCCATATCTGATGCTTTGGATTGATAAAGATTTGTAAGAGTGTATGAAGACAATTTGTAACTAGAATTAAATGTCTGTGTGAAGATTTGAAAACATGTTATGACTTGACATTTTAATTTTATAGTTTAGATTTGTTATTAATTAAAAAATTACTTCATAGTATTATGTGAACACTCCATGGAAATTTGTATTATTCAGCAAATATTCTTGAACAATTTTAGTCAAAAATAGGTTGTTAAAATGTCATTTGTGATTAAAGAATCTTCGGCTATCAGCAGTGTATGATTCCTACTTTTATTCATTTTCCCCATAATTAGGATATCATAAAGTCATTTACTGTCAGATTTCCATTAATGTTTCCCTGCATACATATCCCATTTTAATCTCAATGAAACTCTTATTAACAGATACCAGAGATTTTGGTTATTTCTCTTTGAGTTTACAGAAAAATAAAAAAAAATAAAAAATAAAAATGTTTAAGAGGGAATTCAGTAACATTTTTAATTGTCTTCAACTTTCACATACTGTTCTAGGAATTGGGAAGTTAGAGGTGTTTCCTCCTGAGTAGCTTCTTTGGTTTGGTTGAACCCCCATTCTTAGCGATAAATTGTAAACAGAGTTTTATTTGTGAAATTTAGCCCAGTAGATTCCCATCATGGGACTGTTTGACTTTCTAAAAAGAAGTTATGTAATTATGATTATAGGTAATATGTTTTTGGATACAGTGACTATATAGGCAAATAAGGAAATTGTTTTAAATTTTGGGTGGCTTTGTTTCAGTAACTGTGATACATGAATACTTAAATTTCATGACTGGTTATGATAGTGATAGTATAAATTGTAGTTTACTCTGCATTTCTACTAAAAGCTCAACATTTCATAACTAACTATTTGACTCAGGAGTTTTAATGTTGTTGTTGTTATGTGCCGTCGAGTCAGCCCTGACTCATAGCTACCCCTCCTTGGGTTTCTGAGGCAGTATCACTACGGAAGTAGGATTGCCCAACCTTCCTTCCGAGGAGTGGCTGGTGGGTTTGAACCGCCAGCCTTCTGGTTAGCAGTCAAGTGCCTTAGCCACTATGCTACCAGAGCTCCTAGGAGTTTTAATAGTATTTCTTTAAGTTGGGAAAACAAGTTGGTTTTTGTAGATTTAGGAGTGGATATTTCAGGTTTGGCAGTAGTATCTGCAGCTCTTTTGAGTTCAAAAGTTGTTGATGGGGTGGTTTTGGGTACAGGAGTGTTCTGGGTGGTTTTAAGAATAGCAGTGTTTGCTAGAGTGGTTTTAATTACAAGCTCAGAAATGGCTTTTGGGGTGGTTTTGAGCTTAATGGTGGCCATTGGTGTGACTTCAGTTTCAGCAGTGGTCTCAATAGTTTTTGAGGTGGTCTCAAGTTTGATGCTGCTTGTTAGGGGGGTTTGAGGTTCAGTAGTGGTCTCTGATATGGTTTTGGATTCAGTGGTTTTCTCTTGAGTGGTTTCATGTTGAGCTTTGCTTTCTGGGGTGCTCTGGAGTTCAGCAGTGATTTCTGGGGTAGTTTCAAGTTTGGTATTAGTTTCTGGGCAAATTTTTTATTTAGCAGTGATTTTTGGAATTTCATTGGTGGATAGTGGTGTCATTTCAGGTTTAGTGATGATGACTGGAGTTTTTTCAATTTCAGTGGTGATTGCTGTGGTCATTTTGGGTTCAGGAGTAATCTGTTGGAAGGAGGTTGTTGGAGTGCCTTCAGATTCAGCAGGGCTTATCTCACTATTTTCAAGTTCAGTGGTGGTCAGTGAGGTGGATTCAGGTACAGACATGGTTGTTTTGAGTTTAGATGTGATTGTTGGTGTGAGTTCAGGTACAGCTGAGGCCACTAGATCTGTTCCAGTTCAGATACGGTCACAGAGGTAGTTTCAAGTGCAGTGATGGGTACTATAGTGGTTGTTGGAATAATTTCTGGTTTTGTGGTGGTTGCTGAGGGTGTTTGGAGTTTAGTGGTGATTGAAGAAACTTCTGTGGTGGGTTTAGTAATAATTGGAATACTGTTAGACTTATGTAAGGTACTAATTGAAATTCACTTGGAAGGAAAAGAGGTAGTGGTTGCCTTTGAAGGGATTTTTGAAGGCGTTTTAAATACACTTCGAGAGCCAAAGTGAAGATAACAACGAAAATGACGTGGTGCCATAAATGGCTTCTTACAAAATTTTCTGTGTGTAGGATACCCATATGATATATATTTTGGTCTCAGGAAATCAGGCATTTTTGCATGATGTCCATGTGCTTTCTGTGGTAATAAATGATGGTGAAAAGTACTAGTTTTAAGACCAGCATCATGTTCTGAGGAAGGGAAAAGAGCAGCTTGCCCAGTTTTCTGTTGAAGGAGGGCTTTAGGTTTTATTTGGCTCTCGGTAATCTGTAAAAGAGAAATAAGAATATTATGCATGAAAAAAATAACTACTAAAATTTAGATGATCCAAACAATATCTAAATTTAGAAGTATCTTTTCATTATTTTAAGCACATTACAGATACAAAAAGTATAAAACCTAATGTATAGTTTCAATGAATTAAAAAAGCAAATACCTGTATAACCACAGCATGCATATAGAAATAGAAAACTGCCATCACCTCAGAAGACTACTTTGATCCCTTCCTAGTTTTCCCCTTCCCCCCTTTCTCTAAATCAATCCTTATTCTAACTTCTAATACTAGTGTAGGACTCTTTTTCACATTTGTACAACTGGAGTCATCCAGTAAACACTCATTTGTGTCTGGGTCTTTCTCTCAGTATTATGGATACAAGATCATTTGTGTCACTGTGTGCAGCTGTCATTCTCCCTGCCTTCCTTCTCCTCTCCCTCCCTTTCCTCCCTTTCCTGGCTTCCTCTCTCCCTCCCTCCCTCCCTTTCTTTCTTTCTTTCTCTCTCTCTCTCTCTTTTAAATCACTACAGAGTAAGTAGTTCAGAGGATAAATACACCACAACTTATTCATTCTTTATTTGATAGAGATCTAGGTTATTTCCAGTGTTTGTTATGAGAAATGATGTTTTGAACATCCTTGTACATGTTTGTTGGATTTCTGAGGCGGTATCACTACTTAAGCAGATTGCCCAACCTTCCTTCTGAGGAGTGGCTGGTGGGTTTGAACCACCAAACTTCTGATTAAAAGTCAAGTGCTTTTGATAGGATAATATCCATACACCTACAAGGAAGACCAGTTAATACTATTATTATTCAAATTTACACACCAACTACCAAAGTCAAAGATGTTGAAGATTTTTACCAACTTCTGCAGTCTGAAATTGACCAAATATATAGTCAGGATGTGTTGATTATCACTGGTGATAAGAATGCAAAAGTTGGAAACAAAGAAGAGTCATGAATAGTTGGAAAATACAGCCTTGGTGATAGAAATAATGTTGGAGATCGCATCATAGAATTTTGCAAGACCAATGACTTATTCATTGCAAATACTTTTTTTTTTTTCAACCAGTGGTGGCTATACACATGGACTTCACCAGATGGGTACACAGGAATCAGATTGACTACATCTGTGGCAAGGGGCGATGGAGAAGCTCAATATCTTCAGTCAAAAGAAGGCCAGGAGCTGACTGTGGAACAGACCATCAACTGTTCATATGCAAGCTCAACTTGAAGTTAAAGACAATTAAAAAAAAGTCCAAGAGAGCCAAAATATGATCTTGAATATATCCCTCCTGAATTTAGAGATCATCTAAAGAATAGATTTGATGCATTGAACACCAAAGACCGAAAACCAGAATTGTGGGAGGATATCAAGAACATTATCCATGAAGAAAGACAAAGGCCATTAAAAAGACAAGAAGGAAGAAAAGACCACAATGGATGTCAGAAGAGACTCTGAAACTTGCCCTTGAATGGAGGGTAGCTAAATCAAATGGAAGAAATGACAAAAGAAAAGAGCTAAACAGAAGATACCAAAGAGCAGCTCGAGAAGACAAAGTCAGTATTATAAGGAAATGTGCAAAGACATGGAGTGGCAAAGCCAAAAGGGAAGAACACACTCAGCATTTCTCAAGCTGAAAGAACTGAAGAGGAAATTTAAGCCTCAAGTTGCAATATTGAAAGATTCTATGGGCAATATATTGAATAATGCAGGAAACATCAGAAGAAGATGGAAAGAATATACAGAGACACTGTACCAAAAAGAATTGATCAGTGTTCATCCATTCAGGAGGTAGCATATCATCAAGAACCAATGGTATTGAAGGAAGAAGTTGAAGCTGCACTGAAGGAATTGGTGAAGAACAAGGCTCCAGGAATTGACGGAATACTCACTGAGTTGTTTTAACAGATGGATGCCATGCTGGAGGCACTCACTCAGGTACGCCAACAGATTTGGAAGGCAGCTACCTGGCCAACTGACTGCAAGAGATCCATTTTGTACCCATTCCAAAGAAAGATGATCTCACAAAATGTGGAAATTATCGAACAATATCATTAATATCACACGCAACTAAAATCTTGCTGAAGATATTTAAAAAATGGTTGCAGCACTATACCGACAGAGAACTTCCAGAAATGCAAGCTGGATTCAGAAGAGAATGTGGAATGTGGGCTATCATTGCTGATGTCAGATGGATCTTGACTGAAAGCAAAGAATACCTGAAAAATGTTTACCTTTGTTTTATTGATCATGCAAAAGCATTTAATTGTGTGGATCATAACAAATTATCGATAACATTGAGAAGAACTGGAATTCCAGAACACTTACTTGTGTTCATGAGGAACCTGTACATAGACTAGAAGGCTGTCTTTTGAACAGAACAAGGGAATACTACATGGTTTAAAATCAGGAGGGAGTGTGTCATGGTTGTATCCTTTCACCATACTTACTCAATCTGTATGCTGAGCAAATAATTTGAGAAGAGCATGGCATTAGGTTTGGAGGAAGACTCATTAACAATCTGTGATTGCAGATGACACAACTTTGCTTGCTGAAGTGAGGATGACTTGAAGCACTTACTGATGAAGATAAACACTACAGTCTGCAGTATGGATTACATGTCCACATAAAGAAACGAAAATCCTCACAACTGGACCAACAAATGGCACCGTGATTAATGGAGAAAACATTGAAGTTGTAGTAGATTTCATATTACTTGGTTCCACAATCAACACCAATGGAAGCAGCAGTCAAGACATCAGATAATGTATTGCACTGGGTAAATGATCTGCAAAGGACCTCTTTAAAGTGCTGAAGAGCAAAGATACCTCTTTGAAGACTAAGGTGTGCCTAACCCAAGCCATGGTATTTTCAATTGCCTCATATGCATGTGAGGGTTATTCGGTGAATAAGGAAGACTGAAGAAGAGTTGATGCTTTTGAGTTGTGGTGTTGGGGAAGAACAGTGAAAATACCATGGACTGGTAGAAGAACTAACAAATGTGCACTGGAAGACGTGCAGCCAGAATGTTCCTTGGAAGTGAGAATGGCTAGACTTCGTCTGACCTACTTTGATCATGTTGTTAGAAGGGAACATTCCCAGAAGATGGATATGCTTGGTAAAGTGGAGGGTCATCGAAAAAGGGGAAGGCCCTCAATGAGATGGATTGCCATAGTGGCTGGAATGATGGGCTCAGGTATAGCAAAGATTGTGAGGCTGACACAGGACCAGGTAGTGTTTTGTTCTGTTGTACATAGGGTCGCTATGAGTTGGAGCAGACTCAAAGGCACCTAACAACAACAATATTGGTTGCTTGAATATGATCAGGATTTTGAAGATGTTCTACTATTTTCTAAGTACTTTAATGTCTTGTTTTTTATTTTGAGATCTACAATCCACTTGTCTTGTTTTTGGTGGGGCATGGAAGTGGACTGGTATGAATGCAGAGTCAGATTCACTTTTTTGTTTTTCAATTTGGATATCTAATGACCCAGTGCTATTGATTGAAAAGCTCATCCTTTTCTCATCTTTTACAATGCCATCTTTGTTATAAATTGTTGTTGTTGTTGCTATGTGCCATCGAGTCGACCCGACTCATAGCGACCCCTCCTTGGGTTTCCGAGGCAGTATCACTACGGAAGTAGGATTGCCCAACCTTCCTTCCGAGGAGTGGCTGGTGGGTTTGAACCACCAGCCGTCTGGTTAGCAGGCAAGTATTTTAGCCACTATGCTACCAGAGCTCCCTTGTTATAAATTAGGTGTCCATATATGTGTGGGTCTGTTTCTGGGATTTACATTTTGTTGCAATGATTTATTTGTCTACCCTTTGCCAATATCACACTGTAATAATTACTGTGGTTTTATATTGTCTTAATAATCAGTACAGTAACTATCAATCTTCCTTCTTCCTCTCCTTTCTTTCCTTCCATCCTTTCCTCCTCCCTTTCTTCCTCTCTTTCTCTTTAAGAATATCTTAGTTATTAAAACTTTGTGGTTTTGTATAACTCTGATAAAAAAATAAAATAAAAACAAATCTTGACTTTCCCCCAAATCACAATAAAACAAACAAACAAACAAAAACAAAAACACAAAACAAAAAACAAAACAAAACAAATCTTGAACTTTGGATTGAAGTTGTATCAAATCTGTAGATCAGTTTGAGATGAATTGATATTTTTGTGGTAATAAGTCTACGTACATTATGGACGTTATTTATTGCTTTACTTAGATCTTTAATTCTTTCAATACCATTTTATAGCTTTCAAAGTAGAAACCTTGCATCTATTTCATAGACTTTTCTTTGGTGTCTCTTTGAATTCCCAAGCCTTATGGTAAAATCAATGGAAATTTTATTACTTAAATAGAGGCAAGACAGTTAATGTCACTTTAGGAATTAAATGACTAAAGAGTTAATGACTCTTTAGACATGAAAATCTGGCTCATTCCATGAGGCAACAAACCAAGTGAAGTCCTTATTGAGGGTATATGGTCTGGGTAATTGAAGAAGAACTTTATGTATTTACCTCTCACCAGGTAATTATTTTCTCTGTTTATCTTTTAATTTGAAAAGTTTTATAATGAGCACTCTTTATTTGGTTTCCTTTCTAAATAGCCTGGTTATGTTGTTAGGTTCTGCCTTTTATAGGAAAACCTATAGTATTTCCCCATTAAGTATGATGCTGTTTCTGGGTTTCTGGGCTTACATGTATGTATTTTATCATATCCAGGAAATATCTTCCAATTCCTATTTAATTTAGGGTTTTTAATGCAAATGGGAGCTCTGGTAGCATAGTGGCTAAAGCACTTGACTGCTAACCAGAAGGCTGGCAGTTCAAACCCACCAGCCACTCCTTGGAAGAAAGATGGGGCAATCTACTTCCGTAGTGATACTGCCTTGGAAACCCAAGGAGGGGTCGCTATGAGTCGGGTCCGACTCGATGGCACACAACAACAACAACAACAACAATGCAAATGGGAATTGAATTTTTCAAATAGTCTTTCTAAATCATTGGGGATGATCATACAATTTGTCTTCAATTCTAGTAATATAATTGATTATTTGAATACATGCCTTGAACTGAACTCTACTTTGTCATGCTACATCATATGCAATATGGATAGATTCTATTTCTAATTTTTATTTATTTTACTTTAAAATTTAAATTAAAATTGCTTTTTTTTTTTTGATAAATCTTTGTCAGCTTTTGAAATCAATATGCTCATTTGATAAAGGGAATTTGGAAGTTTATCTTTTGTGTGTGTGTGTGCTCTTGCATAGTTTAGGAGCTCTGGTAGCATAGTGCCTAAGGCATTTGACTGCTAACCAGAAGGTTGGTGGTTCAAACCCACAAGCCACTCCTTGGAAAAAAGGTTGGGCAATCTATTTCTGTAGATATACCATCTTGGAAACCAAAGGAGGAGTTGATATGAGTGGGGTATGATTCGAGGGCAGTGCATTTCATTTCATTTTTACATACTTTAAGTAGCTTTGAGATCATTTGATCTTTAAAAGTATTATAACATTTCTTTGTGAACTCATTTGGACCAAGTGTTTTTATGTTTTTACATTTTTTTCCCTGTATGGTCATAGCTCTATGTAGACTTTCTGTCTCTGTTGGGGTTAATTTTGATAAGTCATATTTATTTTTAGCAAAGTATCTAGTCAAAGCATTCAAATTTATTTGCATAAAATAGCCTCTTAATAAAGGAATTTTTTAATGATGATGATTATTTCATTTGTTATTCATAATTTTATATAGTTGTGTTTTCTTCCTTTATAATTAATGAAATTTGCTAAAGATTTGTCTTTTTGAAATGAATTTTTTTCCCATAGAATCAGTTTTTGTGTTTATTTTTAGTGTTAGTTTATTTCATTTACTTTATTTATTATTAATTCCTGTTTTTAGCTTTTGTTAAGTCTTTTCTTTGATTTGTTGTTTTCATTCTTCCTTTAGCTTTTTGAGTTGGAAGTTTATTTATTTTTATTTTTTAATTGCTTTGATATTTAGGACTATAAATGTCCTTTGAGAATCACTCTTGCTTTATCCCATTGATTCTAAAATGCCATTTAAAAATTATTTTATTTAAAAAAAATCTGAGACTTCAGTTTGTATTTGCACTTTTGGTCCCAGAAATAATAAATATTTTAAAATTTTATTTTTAGATTGAAGAATTTCTTTTATCATTTCCTGTTGTTTTTATTTATTTTCAGTTTCATTACATGTGGTAAGGTTATTGAGTTTGTATTATGTGTACTCTTTTGAATTTTTTAGAAGAACGACTATTTTACAAAATATTAGAAATTGGTTTAAGAAAGATGGTGAACTGGAGGGTTAGTGAAAAATGGGAAGGCCCTCAATGAGATGGATTGACACAATGGCTGCTACTATGGGGTCAGGTACAGCAAGGATTATGAGGCTGCTGCTGGATGGGCAGTGTTTCATTGTGTTGAATATAGTGTCACTATGAGTCAGAGCTGACTCCATGGCACCTAACAACAACAACAACAACAACAACAACAACAACAACAATGTAGTGACTTTTTATAAATGTTTCATGTGTACTTAAAAAGAAATTATATTGTCTTATTATCAAGATTTGGAAATATATATATATATACATACATATAATTGTTGTTATTTTGCCATCAAGTCAGACCCAACTCATAGTGAACCCTCCTTGGGTTTCCAAGGCAGTATCACAGTATCACTATGGAAGTAGATTGCCCAAATATACATATAATCTTATCATTATTCGGAAATAAATATTCTGAAATAATGATGATGAGATTATGTATATATATATATGTGTGTGTGTATATATATGTATATATATTATATATATATACACACACACATATATATATGCTATTGTATTGAAGTAATTCTATCCATTTATAATGGCATCTTCTCTCATTTCTCATTTATGAAAGTTGTTGGATAAATATTATTAACTGTTATATTTTCACTGATAATTATAGCTGTTAGTGTTATTACAAGGTGTCTTTCTTTTCAAACTTAGTTTTGTCCCATAATCCTTTCCTGAATTTTTTTTTTTTTTTTTTTTTAATTAGGATTTGGGTGAAGATTTACAGAGTAAATTCACTTTTCATACAGCAGTTCACATATACTTTGTCTCATGTCATTGACCAAAATTTA
>NW_006921685.1:5694111-5712553 GCF_000298275.1 Orycteropus afer afer | reverse complement strand
CAAATTCTTCTGCTAGTTGGGGTTTAGTCCAAATCTGCATCCTTTCCTTCAAGGCTCAGGGGTCCAAGATTGTCTTCTGTGTCTGTGTTAATTGGTTTCCCTTTTCTTTGTTGAAGGGGGTCTGTGCGATCCTTCTGCCAAGTCCGCCATCTTGCCCCACCTCCTGTCAATCCTTTCCTGAATTTTTATGTCTCTGATTTATGGAATTCTTTCATAGCTTCTCTTTCAACTTGTTTTGAAATATAAGGGTAAAGTTTTTATCTATTTTGGGGCAATTTTTTCTGGGATTCCTTCCTTACTGGTGGGGTTATTATTTTGCCCATTATTTTGTTTTGTTATTTATTAAAATATGTTTGCAGGGGTTATGCCAGAGTTTACTTTTAAGTAAGTCCAGTTTTCTCTTTTTTTAAATTATTTTGCTGCTGTTGAGAACACACTCAGCAAAACATCCACTAATTCAACTGTTTTTACCTGTGTAATTCAGTCACACTGATTAATTCTTCGAGTTGTGCTACAATTGTCACCGTCCTTTTCTGCGTTGCTCCTCCCCGATTAACGTAAACTTATTGCTCCGTAGATTCTTATCTAATATATCAAGTTGCTGTTGTCACTTTGGTTCCATATATTTTAAGATAGATCTTAAAATAGCATAACGCTCAAAGCAGACTTTTTTTTTTCTTTTTTGAAGTTAAGCTAAACTTTTTTTGTGTGATTTTAAGAAGAATTCGTGGGATGTTTACGGTCTAAGTTTTAAAGATTATCTCAGGGCAATAGTTTCAGGGGTTCATCCATACCCCATGGTTCTGGAAAGTCTGTAGTCTATGAGAATTTGAAATTTTGTTTTGCATTTTCTTAAGTGGGGTAAATTTTCTTGTTCTAAGAAGGAGAGTGTAAAATATGATAGATTTCCTAGCTTCACGGCTCTAGGATTCCTTCTTTTATTTTTATTATGAAGTGTTAACAAAATATGGCCTTAAACATGTTGAGATCTGTGTTTTCTGCTCCTCTCCTCTATTTTTACCAGGATATTCTCTTTCCTGCTCTATTTAGATCTTACTCCGTGTCTCTCGAGTACAAGCCTTCTTTTATTTGGAAGGGAGCTTTGCCTGGTTAGTTTACAGCATTCACAAATCTAGATTTTCCCACATCTTCAGACCTTTATCTGACTGTTAATATCACCAGTAAAATGGGAGCTAATCTTATTGTTAGGATGACAGGTCATTTATATTGCTTTAATAGTTTTTTAATTAATTTTTTTTTTTTTAATTTTTAATGAAACCCAAGTCATTTATTATTATATAGAGACTCATATGCTTGGTTGGGCAATCTACTTCCGTAGTGATACAGCCTCGGCAACCCAAACAGGGGTCGCTATGAGTTGGGTCCAACTCGACAGCACGTAACAACAACAACATGCTTTTGTCAGGTTAACCAAAACGTTAGCTCCTGGTAGCTATGGGAAGCTGACTTTTCAGAAAGTTGTTTGGTAAAAATGAAAAGTTTTCTAAATCAAATGCTTCAATGACATAAGATAGCTTGATGATTTTATCTCAACAATAGGAACAGACCTATCAGAAGGACTAGATGTTAAGTGGCAAGTGCAGATATCATGAAGTTGCTAACCCAGTCAATAGTGTAAGTTGCAGAAACCCTCTCTAAATTTAGCATAAATCAACATAAATTATTCATGAATCTTTGGCAAGAAGGTCTGTTACACTTGAAAACCAAAATTTATGCCTAAATTATTAAGACAATAACTTTAGTTAAATAAAAAAGGGCAAAAGAATGGAAATTACAACCAAATTATTTCCTTTCAAAGAGCATTCAGTCTTTTTTTTTACACAAATCACAATAAAATTAAAAAAAGAAACACAAAAAAGAGCATTCGCACTGTTGGTGGTCTGTTCTTCTTTGCTGGTGGCTCTATGCCATGATCTGAACCCTTGCGAGAACTCTGACCATCTCTGAACAATTTGACATGTTTGTCATACAGTGCAACAGAGAGCTAAGTGCAATTTGATTACAGTAACAAGAAAAAGCATGGCATAATCATCCACCAAAAGAAAATGGACTTTTTATTCAAACACCTTTGCTTCTTGTGAGGAGAGAGTGGTCAAAGCTATGTAAGTTTTACTTGAACAGCAACACTGAACTGAAGGATGACAAGTGAATAGCTCAATAAATGGAAACAATTCAATGCTGCTAAGTGTGTGGGAGCTCTGGTGGTGTAGTGTTTAAGGCATTTGACTACTAACCGGAATGTTGGCGGTTCAAACCCACCAGTCACTCCTCGGAAGGAAGATTGGGTGATCTACTTCTGTAGTGATACCACCTTGGAAACCCAAGGAGGGGTGGCTATGAGTCGGCCCCAACTTGATAGCAGTGGGCTGAGTTTAAGTGTGTAGTCAATAATTCTAGCATTTGAGAAGTTCAGAGAACCTAATCAAGCCTGATAATTTTCATTGTTGATGTGTAAAATAATCTATATAAAAATATGAAGGATGAAAGATCGTGTTTGATTGGACTTACCGAGAAGCAGGCTGTCAAAACCCAAAGAAAGGCCAAGCATCAGGGGCAGTGTTTTCATCCTTTATTTTTAGGCCCTGAAAATAGAATTGTTAACCAACTTAGCCACAACGATGCATACATTGGTTAAGATTAAGTTATTTAATTGAAAAAATGTAGTTTATATTTTTATATATAATCGTAAAGAAATACGGCCTTCTAGATAACGGTGATAAGCAAATGTGTAGGAATTTTATGTAAAGAAATGGGTAAACTTGAAAGTATTAAAGTCACAGTATAAATAGATACTAGTGTGGCTTCTTGAAAATATTATGAAAGAGATTCTGATAAACTTATGATTTTTTTTTTTTTTTTTGGTCCTATATGTTGTTATTGTTAGGTGCCCCTGAGGCAGCTCTGACTCATAGCAACCATTATATACAAAGCACCTTCCCCTCTTTTCCTGATCCTCTACTTTGCCAAGGAGCTCTGGTAGCATAGTGCCTAAGGCACTTGACTGCTAACCAGTAGGCTGGTAGTTCAAACCCATCAGTCACTCCTGGGAAGGAAGGTTGGGCAATCCACTTCTGTAGTAAAGCTGCCTCAGAAACCCAAAGAGGGGTTGCTGTGAGTCGGGTCTGACTGGACAGCACATAATAACAACAACAGCTACTTTGCCAAGCATAAATATCCTTCTCCAGAAACTAGTTGCTTCTGACAACATGGCAAAAGTATGTGAGAGAAAGTTTGGCCATTCTCACTTCTAAGGAACATTCCAGCTATGCTTCGTCCAGGACAGATTTGTTAGTTCTTCTGGCAGTCCATGGTACTTTCAGTATTCTTCTCCAGCACCCCAATGCAAAAGCTTCAACTCTTCTTTGGTTTTCCTTGTTAATTATCCAGCTTTCACATGAATATGAGGCAATTGAAAATACCGTGTCTTGGTTTAGGCACACCTTAGTTTTCAAAGAGATATCTTTGCTCTTTAGCACTTTAAAGAGGTCTTTTGCAGCAGATTTGCCCAGTGCAATGTTATCTGGTGTCTTGACTGCTGCTTCCATTGGTGTGGATTGTGGATCCAATTAATATGAAATCTTTGAGAACTCTAATCTTTTCTCCATTTATCATGAGCTGCTTATTAGTCCAGTTGTGAGGATTTTCATTTTCTTTATGTTGAGGTGTAATCAGTACTGTCTGTACTGCAGACTGTAGTGTTTAATCTTCATCAGTAAGTACTTCAAATCATCTTCAGTTGCAGCAAGCAAGGTTGTGTTGCCTGCATATTGAAGTTGTTAATGAGTTTTCCTCTCTACCTGATGCTTCATTCTTCTTCATATAGTCCAACTTCCTGGATTATTTGCTCAGCATACAGATTGAATAAATATGGTGAAAGGACACAACCCTGATGAACACCTTTCCTGATTTCCCTTGTTGTGTTTGAAAGACTGCTGCTTGGTTTATGTATAGGTTCCTCATGAACAAAATTAAGCATTCTGAAATTCCAATTCTTTGCAATGTTATCCATAGTTTGTTATGATCCACACAGTTGAGTGCCTTTACACAGTCAATAAAAGACAGGTAAAAATCTTTCTGCTATTTTTTGCTTTCAGCCAAGATCCATCTGACATCAGCAATGATATCCCTTGTTCCATGCTCTCTTCTGAATCCTACTTGAATATTGTCCTGTATAGTGTACCCAAATCATTCTCTTTTCCGGGAACTTATGCATGAGTAATAAGAAAAAGAAAATCATTGCCCTGTTTTCAGATGATGTAATAACCAATCTCTATAAAAATTATTATTGTTTCTAAAAAAAAAAAAAAAAACTTTTCTTATTCACAGTAGTCTTACTAATTGAGAAATAAAAGATTTATATAAATGTCAAAGCAGTCTTATGTTCTTCATACCTCCTATCACTAAGGAGTCACTTAAGATATATTCTTTTCTGAGTGTCAGACTGGAGTTTTTGGTGGTGCATACTGTTATCATGCTTAGCTCATAACTGAAAGTTTGGTGGTTATAGTCTACCCAGATGTGTTTGGGAAGAAAGACCTGGTAGCTTCTGAAAAATAAGCCATTGGAAACCCTGTGGCTATGGGTCTATTCTGACATACATGGGATTGCTGTGAGTTGAAATCAACTCAACAGCAACTGTTTTTTTTTTTTTGAGCATCAGACTAAACTCTTCACACACTGATTTATTTCTTTCTTTGCTTCTAGACATATTCTGTAAAGGAATTAGATTACCTATCAAGGTTGATGATAGGAAATAGAAAATATTAAAGGGACATAGTCCATTCAAAATAACTTCAAATTGTGATTTTCTGAAGATTTTAAGTGTAAATTGTATTCAGAGTGGAGTCTTTGCTAAATTTCACCATAGATTACTAGCTGTAACACAATTTGAGTCAAAGTATATCCCCATAAAATAATATTCAAGGTGGATAACAAAGTTTCTCATGCTTATTTTAAAAGCAGGATTTCAGAGGAGGAAGGCACTGCTCTGACGTTGGACAGGTCATTTTTGGAGTATCTGGAACCTCAGGTGGCATGGAGAGAGCTAGAACACAGACACACCTGGCAGAAATGAGAATGACCTCCTGCCACCCCCTAGCCTCAGTGTGAGAGACCGGTTAGGATCAAAATGTTTCCTTATATATAAAGAAAAAAAATGATGATACTGTTTTTGCACTCACTATAAGAAGCTCTGGTGGCGTAGTGCCTAAGACACTTGACTGCTAACCAGAAGGTTGGAGGTTCATACCCACCAGCCACTTTTCAGAAGGAAGATTGGGCATTCTACTTCCGCAGAGATACCACTTTGGAAACCCAAGGAGGGGTCGCTATGAGTTGGAGATTACTTGGTGGCACATAATAACAGCAACAACAATATAAGCAGTACTGACAGAATAATGTGAAAGCACTTTGAAAGGTTTAAAATGATTTTCATTTGTGTGGTCCCTGGTAGCATAGTGCCTAAGGCTAACTAGAAGGCTGGTGGTTCAAATCCATGAGCCACTCCTCGGAAGGAAGGTTGGGCAATCTACTTCTGTAATGATACTGCCTTGGAAACCCAAGGAGGGGTCGCTATGAGTCAGATCCTCCTCGATGGCATTTTTTTTTAAAATGTGATTATTATCATGTCAAATGTCTCAGTTCTCAAGTTCCCAGCTTGTTTGATTATTTAATAGACATTTACTACATGACTTTTCTGTGCCAGTCTCATTATTGGGCACAGTAGGGGATACAGAAACATCTAAAGCAAGTTTCCTGTAGAAAGAAGGTCAATGTCTAAATTTAGATTGTAAGATTATCTGTAATAGAAACAGAAGGAAACATTATTAGTGTAGAGGTGTAGCAGAGGTATGTTTTTACTGTCCTTGCATAGGCCAGCTTCAGGTATGTTCTGTCTGCTGAAGATTTCCCTTTCATGCAACCTTGTTAGGTGACCAGTTGTTAGTACATGTCACTCAGTCCATCCAGACTCATAGTGACCCTATATGACAGAGTAGAATTGCCCCATAGGGTTTCCTAGTCTATTATTTACAGGAAAAGATTGTCACATCTTTCTCCTAAAGAGCCATTGGGTGGGTTCAAGTCAACAGCTGAGTGCTTTATCATGGTGCCACCAAGGCTCCTTTAGGTGACTAGATCCTCCCTTAATGTATGGAGTTTGCAATTCTCCTTCTAGGAACTCTTTGTACCCCTGTAAAGGAAATGAATTTATCTTGGTTTCCCAAAACAGAAAACTGTTTTTGTTTCAAATCTTGCTGTTCAGGATAAAATTTCCATATTTTCAAAGTAAAAAAAATGAAAAGATAGCAGTTTAATGCTGCAAGATGTAAAAGGCAAGAATCTGAGTAAGAGCTGAATTCAGCAGTCTCAAATCTGGTATTCCCAGTACTTACCTTCCTGGGGAGAATGCTACTTTATATATATAGCTCAAAGTTTCATGAAATTTGATTCTGGTCAGTTGCTGTTTTATGGCTTCTTCAGAATTGTAGCTGAATCAAATGAGAAGAGTTTTTTGAGGGACACACTACTTACAGCCTTCAAGGTTTAATTTTTCACAGGAGAAAAGTTTGTTGAAAGGGAAGGTCATTTCTGGATTGATAATATTTATTCACATAAAGATATGGTAGTTGCTGTGTTTGGCAGCATATCTTTTTATAGCTATTCATTACTGAGGGAAACTGTGATTCTTTGAATCACATTCTCCCAATGAATTTTATGTCGGATTAAGTTGTGTGAATTCTTTTGGCTTATTGGGTTGCCACTACTGCTAATACTAACATACTCAATAGTTTATGGTAGTTTATTCCTGTAAGATTTAATTTACCTTTTAGCTAGCCAGGGACTCTGGCAAATATTTAGTGAATCCTTCAGAAGCTTACAAGATAATTCCATGTGTTGTCCTATTGTATAAGAAAGGCATGGAAGTGATTGGCTAAGTATGCTCTAAACTCATTTTAGCTCTCTGGAAACATAGTTAAACTGAATTTTTCATCATGTACTTCTATCTAGAAACTTCATGTCTTGTTCTGGCCCATGGAAGATTGCAGAGGAGATGTATGTCACTTCTAAGCTTGATCACTAATATATCCTCAGCTCTCTCTTCAACTATCTTATAGCAACATAAAAAGAAAGTAAGATGAGACAAAGTATATGTGAACTGCTGTATGAAAAGTGAATTTACTCTGTAAATCTTCACCCAAATCCTAATAAAAAAAAAAAAAAAAAAAAAAAGAAAGTAAGAAAGTCAGCCATGCAGATACCTAGGTGAAAGGAACTCCTGCCCAGGAGACAATTCAGTGGTCCTGAGGACAGAGAGTCTCTAGTTTGAGGAACAACAAGGAGACTAGTATGGCTGAGGTGGATTTTTAGTTTTGCATCTTTCACAAATCTCATTTCAATGAGGCTTATCTTCACACCCTGTTTAAAATTGGAATCTGTCCTGTTCAACATTTACTCTATTTTCTTGTTCTTTCTTATGTAGCATTTATTTCCTTTGGCATATATGGTAGGTAGAATCATGGACCCTAAAATGTACATGTCATAATCCCAGGAATCTCTGAACATTTTAAATTATATGGCAAAGTGGAATTAAGGTCACAGATGGAAATTAATTTACTAATCAGCTGATCCTATAATAGAGAGGTTATTCTGGATTAACTGGATGGGCTCAATGTAATAACAAACCAAAAAAAAAAAAAAACAAACCCCAAAACAAAACCAAGCCCATTGCCATTGAGTTGACTCCACCTCATAGCAACCTTATAGGACAGAGTAGAACTACTCTACAGGATTTGCAAGACTGCAAATCTTAACAGAAGTAGACTGCCACGTCTTTTCCCCACAGAACAACTGGTGGGTTCAAACTGCCAAACTTTTAGTTAACAGTCGAGTGCTTAACTACTGTGCCAAAAGGGCTCCTTCATATAATAACCTGAGTCCTTACAAGTGGAAGAGGGAGGCAGAAGAAGAGAGTCAGAAAGAGATGTGGCTACTGAGGAAAGATACAGAGAGGCAATGTTGGTGGCTTTGAAGATGGAGCAGGGGGAAATGCTAGAAGCTGGAAAAGCCACAGAAAAAGAGATTCTCCCCTAGAGACTAAAAGGAACAGAGCCGTGTTGATAACTTGATTTTAGTCCAGATGGACTCGTGTTGGACTTCTTCACTTATTTCATTTTTTTTTTGTCAAAGAGCTTTATCAAGATATAATTTATGTACCATACAATCCACTCACTTAAAGTGTACAATTCCAATACATAAAATATGCTAAAATACACAATTTTAGTATATTCACAGATATGTACAACAATTTCTACACTCAATTCAGAACATTTTTATCATCTCAAAAAGAAACCTTGTATCCTTTAGTTACCACCCCCTCTTACAGAGTGAATGGTGTCTCTCAAAAAGTTATGTTGAAGTCCTAACACCCAGTACCACTGAATGTCATCTTGTTTAGAAATAAGGTCTTTAAAGATATTATCACTTAGCACGAAGACTTTCAAGAGTACAGTAAGTCTTAATTCTGTCTGAGTTGTGTCCTAGTAGAAGAGGAAAGAGGAAAGATAGTCATGTGAAAACACATCTACATTCCAAGGAATGCCTGATGCTATCAGATTCTGGGCAAGTTAAGAAAGGATCTTCCCCTAGAGACTTTGGAGAGATGATGGCTTTGCTGACACATTGCATTTGAACTATTAGCCACCAACATTGTGAGACAATTAAATTTCTGTTATTTAAAGCCAGCCGCTTCTTGGTATTTTGTTATGGCAGCCCTAGGAAACTAATATATTCCTTTCTACCCAATTTCCACCCCCATAAGTCCTAAGCAATCAGTTGTTGTTGTTGTTGTTGTTATTTGCCGTCGAGTCGGCCCCGACTCATAGCGACCCCTCCTTGGGTTTCCGAGGCAGTATCACTACGGAAGTAGGATTGCCCAACCTTCCTTCCGAGGAGTGGCTGGTGGGTAGATTTTCTTATTCTGGACTTCCACATTAATGGAATCATATAACATGCAGAGCTCTGGTGGCATAGTGCCTGAGGCATTTGACTGCTAACCAGAAGGCTGGCGGTTCAGACCCACCAGCCTGTCCCCGGGAGGAAGGTTGAGCAATCAACTTCCATAGTGATACCGCCTTGGAAACCCAAGGAGGGGTCGCTATGAGTCAGATCAGACTCCGCGGCAATGGTTGCATTTTTTATAACATGTGGACTTCTGTGACTGATTTCTTTCACTTAGCATAAAGCTTTCAAGGTTTACTTCAGTTGTAGCATGTTATCAGTAGTACCTCTTTCCTTTTTTATGGTTGAATAATATTCTATTGTATAGATATACACATTTTGTTTATCCATTCATTTGCTGATGAACATTTGGACTATTTCTAACTTTTGGTTGTTATGAATAATGCTGCTATAAAGATTTGAGTACAAGTTTTTGGGTGGCATATGTTTTTATTTCTCATTGTATATACTTAGGTCTGGAATTGCCATGTCATAGCATAACTCCATGATTATTTGAGGAACTGTTTTTAGAAGTGGCTTCAGCATTTTACATTCCCACCAGCAGAGTTTTGATTTCTCCACCTCTTTACCAACACTTGTTACTATCTGACTTTTTGAGACTAGCCATCACAGTGGGTGTGAAATGGTATGTCATTGTGATTTTTGTTTGCATTTCTCTGATGACTAGTAATGTTGAGCATCTTTTCATGTACTCATTGGACATTTGTATCTCCTCCTTGGAAAAAGATCTGTTAACATCCTTTGCTAATTTTTAAACTGCGTTATTTCTCTGTTATTGAGTGGTAAGAGTTCTTTATATGTTCTAGATCCAAGTCCAATCCATCATCAGATATATGATTTGCAAATATCTTACCCAATTCTGCGTGTTTTCACTTTTATGATAGTTTCCTTTGAAGCACAAGAGTTCTTAATTTTGATGAAGTCCAATTTATCTATTTTTTTTCTTTTGTTGTTCATGCTTTTGATGTCATATCTAAGAGACCACTGTCTAATGCAAGGCCAAGAAGATTTATGTCTATGTTTTCTTCTAAGAGTTTTGTGGTTTTTGTTCTTATATTTAGATCTTTGATCCATATTTGTAAATAGTGTGAGATAGGAGTATAATTCCATTCTTTTGCATGTGGCTACTAGTTGTTCAAGCATAATTTGGTGCAAAAACAATTCTTTCTCCATTATAGTATTTATTTTTTCTGTGGATTCAGAGCTTCTTTATTTCACTCTTATTGGATTATGTTGTTGTTGTTGTTGTTATGTGCCGTCGAGTCGACCCCCTACTCATAGTGACCCCTCCTTGGGTTTCTGAGGCAGTATCACTACGGAAGTAGGATTGCCCAACCTTCCTTCTGAGGAGTGGCTGGTGGGTTTGAACCGCCAGCCTTCTGGTTAGCAGTCAAGTGCTTTAGCCACTATGCTACCAGAGCTCCTTATTGGATTATAGTTTTAAGTATTTGTTCCATTCCATTGTTTATTTTTCACAAACTCCAAATATGTGTATTTTGGAGCTCCTTTATTTATATATTTGTGTCCGTTAACTTTTTCTCTAATTCTTCTTCCTTTCTTTCTTCTTTGGTTATAATTCCCATCCTCTATTTATTTGGATTTTGTGATGCTTTATGTCTGCCTTCAATTTCTTTTAATTTAGCCTCTATTTCTGAAATGATCTTTTGTTTTTTAAAAATTTATCTCTAAGTTATTTCAGATATATGTCCATCAATCTCTGTTGTCTGCTTACTTTTTGGATTTCTTATTTTTTCATATTTGTTGTACCTTTATACTTCAATCACTTTTATCTTTTCTTTTTTCTTAATTTCATGTTTGAATATTGTACTACAATTTTCCTCTTCCTTATGATAATACTTCTCTGGTAAATTTGCCTCATCTTCCTTCCCTCTTACCTTCTTTTTCTTTCTGTAACTTTATAAGGATGAATTGCCTTTTTAAATTTTTATTGTGATTTAGGTGAAAGTTTACAGAGCAAATTCACTTTCCACACAGCAGCTCACATACACTTTGTCTCATGACATTGACTGCAATTTACCACAGTGCAACAGCTCCCCTCCTACTTCCTCTCCTTAGTTACCTCTTCCCTGTGTCCTTCCCTCCCATGCACTCCTGCCTCCAAGCTGTCTCCCTGTGCATACACAGCCCTTCTATTCTCCCATGATTGATCTTTCCAAGGAGTGTATCTACCTAATGTAAATGTTCAGCTCATCTGGCTGTCTTTTGTTTGGCTGGAAGCCATGGGAGTGAGTTTAATTCCAGACCTGAAGGGCAGCTAGGGGCTATAGTCTCAATGGTTCCATCAGGCTCTATCAGACAAGCCAACCTGGTCCCCACCACCCCTTTTTTAAAATGTGAATCACCAATTTTTGTTACTCATATTTTATTGAATTTTATTTTTCTGGACCTTTATAACCAGAGGATCATATAGAGAGGATTAAAGAGATTAGGATAGTTTTCGTGGCTTCTTAGTTCAAAAGTCCCTCTTCAGTTGCTATAGGGATACATGATTTATTTACTATCTGACAACGAAGGAACCAAGAGAGAGTTGCTGAAAGAGACAAGGATTTTCCTTTAGAGTGGACAGAGAGAGAATACCCCTAGAGTCATGCCCCCAATTAGGACTTCTAGCCTTCTAAATGGTGAGAAAATAAATTTTTGTTTGTTAAAGACAACCACTTGTTATATTTCTGTTACAGTAGTACTAAGAAACAAAAGCAATATGCAATTAAATAAAAATATTTAAGCTTTTCTCATTAACTATTATGGAAAACTAAGAAAATGTTCCCCAAATATCTTTCTTAGAAGATATGCAACTAGTTTATTAAGAAGTAAAGCATTCTAGGTTCCAATGTTTTTCTAAATTTACAGGTTTTTAGCTTTCATTTTCAGATATATAATTACAAATACTGTATTAGGGTCTGCCATTTCATTAAGTTTTGCACACCTGATGCAATCAGATTTGAAATATTTTTATTATAAAAGCTTGAACTTAGGTGTTTTCCCTCAGTGAGGCTCAAATTTTAGTTGAAATTTCATGATGTATTTTTTCTCAGTTATCCCCTTTCGTATTTCTAGATCTCGTAGTTGAGTTTGTACCATGATTCTGTACTTTTCACTTCTTCACTCTTTTCTTTCAATAATAAAAAAGTTATTTTAAGAGGTTATTTATAATGGCCCAATTAAAATATTACAATTGTCACAAACATTAAAAATGTTGTTCTGAATAACACTAGAGGGGCACATATCCCTTAGAACAGTCAGCCACATGAAATCAAAGGGGCAGCTTTTGCCCAAGGATAAACCTCAGAAGGCAGGAAGGAATAAGAAAGAAGGACAAAAGGAAACAAGAACGCAGGGAGAAAGTGTGGAGTGATGATACATTTTGAGCATTGTAACCCATGTCACAAACAAAATGTGTATGAATTGTTGAATGGAAAACCAATTTTACTCTGTAAACTTTTACTCAAATCACAATAAAGAGTTAAAAAATAAAATTGTTCTGTACATTTCCATTTACCAAAAATACAGTGAAACTTCTAGATACCTTTGTCAACAAGGGATAAAATTCTCCCTTATTTTGCTTCTCAACTTACCCCAAGTTATGTTAGTAAAAAGAAACTGTACAACATCAAACCTCTCTTTACAATCATAAATTGATCACCACACACTAGAAAAATCAATACCAGGAAGCAATAAACCAAAGTACCTATTTCTGATCAATGCATATATTCATTGCTTCCTCATGTCTATCTCTCATACTGTTTAAGGCAATTGAGTGTAGTGTTTGTTGCAATATACACAGTTCTTGCTGAGGATCATGTGATATACTATTATCATGTGGTTCTACTTCTATCCTGTCCTATGCTTTCCTGCCTTGTCTTGCCCTATCATATCCCATTCCATATACTGACTTAGAATTCTAATTCATAAAAATGAAGTATATGCTGATAATAGTGAAGACTTCAGTCCCGAGAAGACACATCTTGATCATTCTAAAATTAGGGAAAGTTCCTAGGGAAAATACTAGCTGTTATCCTTTGTAAAAAACATAGCCCATAAAATTACAGAGCTACTTCACGATGAAACTGGAATGAGTAGAGTTTATTTAGTGAGAAGAATGGGAGTCAGTTTGACAAGCATAAACAATCAAATAGTTTAGACAGGACAGACATGTCAAAGATTAAGTTAATCTAAGTAAATTATCCCCTTTGTTTGAAGGATGAAGAAAACTGATGTTCAGAGATACTGATTGCCCTATCCACAACCATTGGCTGATTAGTGACAGAGCTGGTTAAGAATGTAAATCTTCATCTAAGCCTCTTTTTACCAGTCCCAGAGTCTAAGAGAGACAAGGAATTTCCAAACACATACAATAAAAAGTTTGCCATTTGAACATTTTATTACTTAGCAAGATCTAAATACAATCACCAGAGTTCTTAGTAGCATTGACAGAAAATAAAATGATTTCCACATCCTAAATTAACTCCATTTCCATATATTGGGTAGTTAGTTTTTATTCCTCTACAGACTAAAACAGACTTATTTTCAGAAACAATTTGCAAACTTGACATCAGGAAAGTAGGTTGGTATGTTTTGCTTTAGAACACATTCAAAGATATGGGTGAAAGTTTTAGATAATATTTCACTGTTAAATACATTGGATAATAGTAAATTGGGTTAATTGTGACATATGAGCACTGTTGAGCAAACAAGTCTTCTTGTGGTTCACAAAGGATAGAATCAAGCACATCAGATCAAAATCAGCTTAGACATAATTCAGTAAATGTCACCCGTGGAGTCTAAGTAATTAACATTCTCAAAAGCATAGTGCCAGAGTCCTGGCTTGTGTTGCCTGGCAGATTTCATACATCTGTACTCAGTTCAAATCAAACGTGGTCTTTTCACTTTCTTGGCTCACATATGGTGGACTGTAATTTCATTTAATGAAATTCTAAGATGATTATGTAAAGTTTTTCCTCTCTAATCAGTAATACAATGATGGCCTGTCATGTATGTGTTCATTTAGAGACATCTAATTTTATCTCTTTACATTTGTAGGATTTGATTAGTCATTGAGCTTCTGATTGGAGGTACAATATAGGGACCATGTAGTTTCCAACAATTAGGGAAAAGTAAATGGTTGCTGACTCACATAATGTTCTTTCTTTCTTTCTTTTTAATCCAATGGCTTTCTCTCACTTCCCAGTTGTCTATCTCTGCAGATTTCACAGTGTTCTTGAATAGTGGACATGCAGCTGGTTTGTGAGTTATAGGTGGTGGTTCATCTTGTTAATAGGTCATGTGGAGTAAATAGTGAAAGATTCAATGGTTAGTGATAGTGCTTTAAATTTGAATAATGCTATGATTTTACTTTTGGATTGGTGGTTACAGTAAAAGTGATAGTTCTGCATTCATAAGTCATATCTAATAAATGATAGAACATTTCACCGTGTGTATAATTTCCAAAGTGCACTTAATATTTCCTCAAAACTTGAAAGTAATTTCTTAATGGAATCTTCGATGGAGGGTAAAGATTCGGTTGTTTGTTCAACAGCAGTAGTTTGAGCAGTAGTTGAAATAGCAGTTTGGGTTGCGGCTGTAGCTGTAGTTTCAGAATTTTCAGGTGCAGAAGTGGTTGGGGAAGCATTAGGTGTGGTAGATAGGGCAGATGTAGTGCTAGATGGAGTTGTGGAAGGTTGTGACTTTGATGTGGTTGAGGAAGGTGTAGCTAAAGTGGTTGTGGAAGATTGTGGTGCTTGTGTGGTTGGGGAAGGTGTAGCTGAAGTGGTTGTGGAAGATTGTGGTGCTTGTGTGGTTGGGGAAAGTGTAGCTGAAGTGGTTGTGGAAGATTGTGGTGCTTGTGTGGTTGGGGAAGGTGTAGCTGAAGTGGTTGTGGGAGGTTGTGGTACTGATGTGGTTGGGACAGGTGTTGTGGATATAGTTGAAGAACGTGTTGTAGAAGAAACTGAGCTTTCTGTGATAGTTGCATTTTGACCAAGAGTAGTGATCTTTGCAGTGGAAAGAGATGTGGGAGTCACAGATGGGATTTGGGTGGGAACCACTGAGGTGTTATTTTTAATTGGACACTTAGGTGGCCTGGGATGTTGGGGATTAAGTGGAAATGGAGGCCTGTGGGGTCTTTTAGGATAAAAATGGGAAGGCTTTTGAATTAATGGTTGCTGACGAGATGGTAATCTGCGATGCACTGGTGCTTTGTGGTCAAATTTCTTTTGCTGGAGACCATTCCTTGAGTTATGTCGTTCCCCATTCCTTCTATGACCCTCACTTAGCTGTAGAAAAGAAAATGTAAGGGCTGAGAAAGTCCATTGATTTATCAACTATAACATTATCGCAGACTTTGCAAAGAGCTGTATTAGTGGAGTACACAGGCCCACACTGCTGCCTAGTAGGATCCGCCTCATAGTGATGCCTCCTTCGGTTTTTGAGGTGGTATGACGGAAGTAGATTGCCCAACCTTCCTTCCGAGGAGTGGCTGGTGGGTTGGAACCGCCAGCCTTCTGGTTAGCAGTCAAGTGCCTTAGGTACTAAGCTACCAGAGCTCCTAATCACATTTCCCTTATCCCTTAGCATCAAAACAAACAAACAAACAAAAACAAAAACAAAACAAACAAAATAACAACAAAAACCTAAGAAGCCAACTTAATAAACAAAATTCCCTACATGAGCTTTATATCCTCTATATCCCAGGAAACAGTTTTCCAACTTTATAAAAAAGAGAAAGGACTTTACTTATTTCTTTTTAACTCTATCATTTTAAAAAAGAATATTTTAGATTTATGCAAACTCAGGGGGGCCATTAATTCTCTGATATTGTAGAAAATTTTGCATATGTATGCATTTTCTCTGGATGCATAACCTATGGTGTTCATGACTTCCTAAAGATATTCAATCTGAAAATAACACTGATACAGTTCAAATGTACATCTGGTATTTTGATCTTTTCCCAACATCCCTCCCAATGACCATCAAGTCTGTCTCTGACAATCTTTTCTGACCATATCTCCCAAGCTGGCATTGTAGAGAACTCTTCCTCATACTGAAGGGAGATTTTTTGAATTTTCATTGCTTGGTCCCGAGTCTGTGCTTTGGCAGATTCCAGAGCCTTTCATCATTTTAACCTTTCATGCAATCTGGGTCTTTGGTTCTGCAAGATTAACATTCTTAGTTTCTCTAGCTACTATTTACATTATTTGAGTTTGATTATCATCACTGTACAAAGTGATCTTAACCCACATTAAGATCACAATTTTTATCAATAAACACACTGCAGTTTGTCTATATCCTTCTTTTATCTGAATTCTAGTTCAGAAAATAAGTGAAATAAATTTAAAATGATCAGTTATATTAATTTAATTTAAATTGGAGAAAAAATATTAACATAAGCATTAAATGGCACATCTCAAATTCTCAAAGATAGGTGATTTTTTTTTTTCCCAATAACTTCCACAGAAACTCTTTACAGACCACAAAATGGATAAATCATTCTAGTACCATATTATAGAGTTCTTTTCAGAGACACAGTGTAGAGCAGGTAAAGGCGGATTAATAGAGTTGTCTAGCTAAAATGACTTCCTCAGAGACTAATACGCCCAGTCACATAAGTAGTTTAGGAAATCATTATCCAAAACAACTCACTGTTATTGAGTCACTTCTGACTCATAGCAACCCCCACTGGGTTTTCAAGGCTTTATATCTTTACAGAAGCAGACTGCCCCACTTTCTTCCGCAGAGTGGCTGGTGAGTTTGAATCACCAATTTTTTGGTTAGCAGCTGAATGTCTTAACAACTACACCACCAGAGTTCCTCTAGGAAATCATTATTTGCTAAAAAATTTAGTAACATAGTAATATTCAATTCTAAGTAGCTCTGGTAGCATAGTGCCTAAGCACTTGACTGCTAACCAGAAGGCTGGCAGTTCAAACCCACCAGCCACTCCTCAAAAGGAAGATGGGCAATCTACTTCTGTAGTGATACTGCCTCGGAAACCCAAGGAGGGGTCGCTATGAGTCAGGTCTGACTCGACGGCACATAACAACAACAACAACAACAACAACAACAACATTATTCAATTCTTAACTGAGAGAATCAGTAAATTGAAACAATGGATTCTGGTCCACATAACTTTGATGTTTTTACATTAGTCTCTTTTAGAAGGATGTAGAATCTCAGAATTCCTACCACTGAACCCAGGCATGCTTCTCCTGAACATGGAACAACTCAGAAGAGCCTTCCCATTAGAGGGCAGTAGTTTTCTAATTTAAAACAAACAGGTTACTTTTTTCAAGTAAATTTTTCTCTAGAGACTCAATATGCAATCCAGATGATCACTTCCAGAACTACTGTAATTGAAGCAGGTTTGAGGGCCTCACAGTCCACCAGCTCAGCCTATCCCTTTCTTAGGTGGTCTCCAAGGATTCTGTGAAGAACCTCCAGATTGTAGATGAACATAATTGGAACGTAGAGCAGATGGAGTCTGTCCTGGCTGTGCCATTAGATAACCAAATGACTGGGCAATTCAGTCTCACTGGATTTCAGTTTGTTCATTGGTAAAATGAGAGATTCACATGAAATTAAATCCAAGTCTGATTTATGACTTCTATGCTTTGATTTTGAAATAGTTAGGCTCTTTCTTTCCTAATTAGAATGATTAGTTTCATGAGAGCAGGGATTTTGTTTTGCTCATTTCTGTATTTTTAACACCTAGAACTACATAGCACACACACATTAGATAGTTATTAAATAAATAAATGCACAGAATTGATCATAAAGAAACTTATTTCTCATTGAACAGAATCTTAACATTTCAAAGTGTTTATTAGGATGTGAATTTTGGTTTTTATTAGAATGTAAAAAGTTTAAGCTCTTTTATTTTAGGGTGGCCAAAATAATACCTATGGCATTTTGGTAAGAAGACAGATTAATTAAAAACCTATGAATTTGAATGGTTGCTTAGCAGAGAACATGTATCAAGTTTGTTTGACTTCCTTACTAAAAACATATTGACTAATTATTGATATTGGCAGTTACAGATGGCTTTAACAAAACTTGTTGATTGGAACTAGTTTTGGGGAAATTTGAGAGGGAAAAGAGTAAAAAATTCCTCTAAGGATTTGGACTTAGAGATTGAAATACAGTGGTGCTTAGAAGAAATATAGATAGATCAGGAAGAATATATTAGAGATACCAACCCTTGCCTGCCTGCTTACACTTTTGTTTGTTTTTAACGTGGGTTGAATTCACCTAGTCCACTTACTTTATGCCAAATCCTATTCTAAGTGGTTTGTTGTTGTCGTTGTTGTTGTTGTTATGTGCCGTCGAGTCGGACCCGACTCATAGCGACCCCTCCTTGGGTTTCCGAGGCAGTATCACTACGGAAGTA
>NW_006921685.1:5668055-5693431 GCF_000298275.1 Orycteropus afer afer | reverse complement strand
AGGCATTCGACTGCTAACCAGAAGGCTGGCTGTTCAAACCCATCAGCCACTCCTCGGAAGGAAGGTTAGGCGACCTACTTCCGTAGTGGTACTGCCTCAGAAACCCAAGGAAGGGTCACTATGAGTCACATCTGACTCAACGGCAGTGCATTTGTTTTTTGGTTTGACTGCAGAATGCATCCATCCCCTCAATCTTTTTATAAGGCATCCCAAAGAGAAGGGCCAGACTATATCCTCCCTGAAATCACTCCACAAAAACAAAATAGATTGTTGTGGGATTGTCTCCTTTGGCTGTGGGTTGGTGTCTCTCTTTGGGACATTCATTTTCTAAGGACCAGGCTAAGGTATTCCGGAGCAACCTCCCCATACTCAAACCAAACTCACTGCCATCGAGTAGATTCCAACTCATAGCAACCCCTGAGGCAGTAAATCTTTTTTTTTTTTTTGTGATTTGGGTGAAGATTTACAGAGAAAATTCACTTTCCATACAGCAGATCACATATACTTTGTCTCATGGCATTGATCACACAGTTTACCACAATGCAACAGCTCCCCTCCCACTTCCTCCCCATCCCTCTATGCATTCCTGTCCCCTAAGCTGTCTCCCTGTGCATAAGCAGCCCTTCTTTCTCCCATGATTGTTCTGTCCAAGGAGTTTATCTACCTGAGGTAAATGTTCAACTCATATGCCTGTCTTTTGTTTGGCTAGAAACTACAGGTGTTGGTTCAATTCCAGACCTGAAGGGCAGCTGGGGCCATAGTCTCAGTGGTTCCACCAGGCTGTATTGGACCAGCAAACCTGGTCCCCCTCCCCCCCCTTTTTTTCCTACAAATGATTTTGAGTTTTGTTCCACATTGTTCTCCCTTTCTATCAAGGATCTACATAGATCCCCTTCCAAGTGGATGATAGTGGTAGCCAGGCACCATCTAGTTCTTTTGGTCTCATAGTCGTATAGGCTGCAGATCAGATGGTGTACCAGTCACTAGGACTAATTGTTTCCATGAATTTTAGTTTTCTTCATTCTTCTTTGCTCTGGACGAGGAGAGACCCATCGTTGCATGTAGATGGCAGCTTGCTAGCTTTTAAGATCCCAGTCGCTACTTGCTGAGGTGGTAAATCTTAACAGAAGTAGATTGCCCAGTCTTTCTTCTGTAAAGTAGCTGGTGTGTTTGAACTGCCAACTTTCTGGTTAGCAGTCAAATGCCTTAGGCACTAGGCCACTAGAGCTCCTTCTCAAGTTCTAGTGAAATTCTCACTCTCACTAGAAGCTTTCTGAGATGATATCAGTTTAAAAAGTCTAATTTACCCTGAACATGGTGAAGAGATAATTCTTTAGGTGTCTGGATTTGTGGGAAGCTCTATAAAGGGCTACCTCAAAATATCAACACATCTTTGGGCACTCTGATAGCACAATAATTTTTATTGATTGGAACATCACTTCTTTTAGTTTAGAGGTGCTTAGTAACTAGGGGTTTCATATTAAGATGTAAGTCATTATGCGTATTTAGACCTTAATTCCTTATCAAAAACCCATAGAAACCTATTGCCTTAGAGTCTATTCCAACTCACAGAAATTCTATAGGACAGAGTAGAAATGCCCTATAGGGTTTCTAAGGCTGTAAATCTTTACAGAAACAGATTGCCACATCTTTCTCCTGAGAAACAGATAGTAGGTTCAAACTACTGACTTATGGTTAGCAGCTGAGTGCTTAGCCACTTAGCCATGAGAGCTCCTTAAATCCTTGTCAACTATCATACAAATAATTATTATAAGAATCTTATAGTCATAATTCCTACACTATGCTTTATAATTTATGAATACGTGTGTTCTCATTTACTCTTCAAGAATCTTGTGAAGCATATACTATTACTACTATTTTTTACAAGGGGAAAATGGGGTTCAATAAATAGATGGTAACTTGCTTAAGATTTACCTGGATGATCTTAAACCCACATCTTCTGACCCAAAATCAAGTCCTCAGAAAAAAAGTGTAAGGATGGTTTTGGTGGGGATAGGATGTGGTAAGTGGGGAATATGAAAACATCCTAGAGTCAATTCTAGCCTCTTTATCAGTCATAATATTATGAGGATATCCAGTCTCATTCAGTAAATTACATTCTACTTCTTGACTATCCTTTCAAATCCATCAAAATAAAAGTGAATATAGGTATGTTGTTGTGTTGTTGTTATGTGCCGTTGAGTCAGACCTGACTCATAGTGACCCCTCCTTGGTTTTCCGAGGCAGTATCACTACGGAAGTAGATTGCCCAACCTTCCTTCTGAGGAGTGACTGGTGAGTTTGAACTACCAATCTTCTGGTTAGCAGTCAAATGCCTTAGGCACTATGCTACCAGAGCTCCCATATATAACCTTAAAATAAATATGGTTATTAATATAGCATGGATTTATCACATTGGATCACTATTAAGTTTAATCTTCTTCTCCCAGTAGACTCTGACTCTATTAAACATAGTAGCCACTTTGTAATCTTCATTTTGTAAACTATACTCTCTTGACCACTTGTTCTCAGTCCATTTTTTTTGGTTTCTCTATCCACATCTAAACCTTCTACTTTCTCCCCATAGGTGATCTCTGTAAAGTCCCAAGGTTTCAAATATGTTCTAAATATAGACATCAGCTCTTGACTTCTTTTTGAAGTCCAGAATGGATATCCAAGTGCCATCTTGTCATTTTCATGTAGAATTCTAATAGCCATATCTAAACTAACATGTCTGAAACAGAGCTCCTTTGTTTGTTTCTTTCTTGTACCCCTCATCCAATCCAACAGTGAGTACAGTAGACTCAGTCACCAAAATGTATCCTAAATCCACCTTCATTTTTTGTCTTAGTGAGTCATAGTGCAAGACATCATCATCTTTCATCTGGGTATTGCCCTAGTCCAGTAACTGCTCTCTTCACTCATCTTAGGATATCCTAATGTACTTAGAATCAAATCCACAGCAAGGTCTACAAGGCCCTACATGATCTGTCTCTGGAGTCTCTGTCAGATTTCATCACACTTCATTATAAACTTGGTATTCTATAAATATGGATTAAATGAAATGAATTATTTTCTATGCTTTATTTATTTTCTTATGTTTTACCAAAATTAAAACAAATGTCAAGTTTCTTGGAAATAGGAATTAGATATTAAACTTTTGAAGTCTCAGATATACACAGTAATGGTCTGCCATTGATATAGAAGAATAAAAGGTAGTTAGGTGGATACTTACTGAGAAGCAAGCACTCAATGCACAGATGCACACTAGCAGTGGCAGAGTTTTCATCTTTTTCTTTAACTCCTGGGAAAAGCAGAAAGTGGCTTATTATTAGTTTTGATACTGTGGGTGAGGGATGGATTTTGGTAAAGAGCTTAGTTTTGTTAGAAAGTACACTTTAAAAAATATACTTCTGAAAACTATATGTATATATTTACATTCCATACGAAATTGCTGCAAGGCTAAAATATTCATTCCAACAGACATAGGGTTTTCAATGGCTGATTCTGATCACGAGTCAGAATAGACTTGATGACTAGGAAGAAAACAATCTGGTCCAATTGGAAAAAGAGTCTGTTACTTACTATTTTATCAGATTCCTAATATATTCATTTCACTTGTCATATTTTCTTCTCTATTTTCAAAAGTAAAACTTTTCCACACTAACCATGTTTTTGGCTATCAATACCGGAGTTTATCAGGAAATACTTTTGTAGCTCATGAGAAGAGAGTAATTGCATCAGAACAACTGGTATATATATATTTCAATTATCTTAGTTTGTATTAGGTCACTGGATGGCATAAATGGCTTGTGCTTGACAACTAAACTAAACGTTTGACCCTACACAGTGGTACCTCAGAAGACAGGCCTGGTAATCTGCTTCCATAAAGATTACAGCCAAGAAAACCTCATGGAGTAGTTCTACTCTGTAACACATGGGGTTGCCATGAGCCGAATCAACTGACAGTAATTTTTTTTTAAAGTTTGTATTTGTTGTTAGGTGCTGTTGACTCTCTTGCAACTCATAGCAACCCCATGTACAACAGAGCAAAGCCCTGCCCAGTCCTGTGCCATGCTCACAATCTTTGCTATGCTTGAGTCCATTGTTGCATCATTAGTTTATATTAGAATATATTAATCACCAGTATATCTAAAATACCCACATACCTGGCCTGTTGTGAATCTTTCTTCTTAGGATGGTCAATTCAGTTGATTGCCTCCAGTAGATCTCTTTAGAATGGTAACTGGGAGCAAAGGAGGAGAACGAACAAGAGGATTTTCAGGCTTTATAGCTTTCTGGTTGAGCTTTTTGGAAATAGGAAATTTGTTGGATTTAGGATAAGGTCACTTCTATGAAGAAATTTTCTTTCAAAGACAAAGAAAGGATAGTTGTAGTTTGCTAAGCTCGACAGTAGTCCTTTGTGCATTGACTTCTTCCTGATGAAGCTGGTGACAAGGAGGTTCTCAATGAATGACTTAACTTGATTGATAAGAAACATGATGGTGATTGATGACATGTATGGAGACGTGAGCAACCATGGCCCAGATCCTTCAACTAGGAACAGATTGTCCATCCTTTCCTGTTGCCTTCTCAAAATAAGCAGAGTGATTTCCCACTGACAGTTTTTGTGATGGAGCACCAGTTTTTTTTGGAGTGGGGGTTAAGAGTTATAAATCACCAAAGGGCAGATAATTAAAAAAATAGATATGATGCTAAATATTGGTGAAGGACAATTGCTTCTGAGCTGAAAAATTTGAATATTAGCTGTTTTTTAAATTCAGACTTTGTAATTTGAGAAAATATACAAAAGTAAGAAATATAATGTAAAACCATATACACCTTTTTTTCTTATTTATTTCTCCCTTTTCTTTTTTCCCTCCCCTCCCCTGCAACTCTTGGTGGCCAATAAAGAAAGTTTCCTTTAGATTTCATAATTAAATAGCAATTAAATATACTGGATGAACCTTATTTGATTTCTGGTTAGAATAAAACAATTATGAAAGTAATTTTGGTAAAATTTAGGAAATTTGAATATGAACTGAGTTTTAGATGATACATATGAATTATTAGTATTCTTAGGTATTGATGGTATTGTGTTTATAAAATAAAGTTATTTTTAAGACATAAATATGATATTATTTAGAGATGTGATGTCATTTTTTGTAATTTACCTTGAAATATTTGAGCCACACAATGGAATGAGCAAATATAGCAAAATGTTAGCAATTGTTGCATCTAAGTCTCTTTTATTACAGAATATAAGAATATTTTTCACCTTTGTCCCCCATGATATTGAACTGTTCAATGGCTATACCAGTACCCTATAAACATTTACTTTTAGAATGAAACATAATACTGATTTTAAAAAGGTTTTTAAATATCAGATATTTCCATTCTACACAATTATCAACTTAGAGTATATTTTTGAAATGGTGATTCCACTTCTAGCTGGCTAGTTTATTCTTTTTTCAACTATGGTCTCTGAGGGCAGGCTCAGAAGTGACATTGTTTGGGTTTGATTCCCTGCTTCTCCAGTTAGTAGCCATGTAATATTTGGTTACCTTGTAAAGTTGTGAGAATAAAATTAGAGAATTTCTGTAAAGGGTCACAGCTATTAAATTGTCCTTAGTGGAAGTTACAGATTGTTTATGAGATACTACTGATTTAGTGGCTATGGATTATAATGTCAAATTATTTCACTTTTTCTAGTTAATAACCAATGATATGCATTTACAGGATGCTGGTTATGGTTCAAATTAACTACGGAGTAAAATTTTTATTGATGTGAAAAGCAAGCTTTTCTGAGTTGATATCATAGTTACAATTTTCACATCACCTTAAGTTATTGCTCACTTAGAGGTAATTTTTAATGACCTGAAAAATTTAGTAGGATTTCCAGGATTGTTTAATTATATCTGGCCCTAATTCATAGCTGGAGATAACCAATTCAATCTTCTTTAAACATTAGAAAAGAATAATGATATAATATGAGATCATATAGTACCATTCAGGTTTTATTTTTCAAGAAACAATGGTTATAATTTATTTGTTTTTAAATTCTCACTACTAGGTTTTTGTAGGGAATCATGATCACATGCTAGTTTACATCAGTTATGCTAATTTTGGAATCAACTGTGGAAATAGGTGAGATAGAGACTAAAAATCACCATTACACAATATTTAACATTGGCATGGTTGTTGGGACATGGACTTGGAAAAGTAACTGTAATAAATGAACAGTAGGTGAATTCTGCCCGTCTGGATGAGGTACCTTCCTACTGCTTTCCTACTCCACCTTACAATCCCATGCGCCCTCCCAAATGCTTCATAGTTAAAAAAAAAAGATTACTATACTGGAAATTTCTTATTTGATTCAATCAGAAGGAGAAATTGGCTGATTAATTCTAAAGTTCATTAAAATATAATTCATAATAAAAGGCTCTTACCAACCTGCTTTGCATCTTAAATCCACTCCCAACATTGGATTTTCAGATTATTTTATACTTTCTAGTTCCTCTGTAAAACATTCTTAACATAAGGAAAAAAGAAACCAAACTCACTGCCATCAAGTCTTTATTACTCATAGCGACCCCCATCGGGTTTCCGAGGCGATATCACTACGGAAGTAGATTGCCCCCTTTTTCTTCTGGTGGGTTTGAATAGCCAGCCTTCTAGTTAGCAAGCCAATGCCTTAGGCACTACATCACCAGAGCCAAGAAAGTATTTTAATCAGTTAATTAAGACAGCTTTTACTGTATCAACATGTTTTTAGTATTTACTTTTAATTGAAATAGTTTGAACTAGTTGCATAGTTTGAAATGGATTTCTGGGTTTTACAGAGTGAAATTAGACAAGAGTGACTTCTTTGGGAGTTCTGAGTTGACTTTATTGCAGGATGAGAGAATCTACAAAATCTATTTCCAGGTTTATGGCAATAATAATGGAGTTAACTGAGAGAGAATTTGGCAATGGCACCAAGGGAAGACTGGCCTGGAAAGGTTGTGAGGAGCAGTATCTCAGCTTTGACTAATCATAGTAGGGATTGTATAAGATAATTTATGTTGTATTGTCAGTAGGAACCAGTCCCTGGAGAAGGACATCATGCTTGGTAAAGCAGAGGGTCAATAAAAAAGAGGAAGACCCTCAAGGAGATGGACTGACACATTGGCTATGACTATGAGCTCAAGCTTGGCAACAATTGTGAGAATGGCACAGGACTGGGAAGGGTTTCTATGGTGTTGTACATAGGGTCTCTGAGTTGGAACTGATTTAATGGGACCTAACAGCAATTTATGTCTCTATATATACGTAAGAAAAAAGAGAAGTGACTGAAACACATTTTCTTTAGTTTTTGATCTCCTGGTGGCATAGTGCCTAAGGCATTTGACTGCTAACCAGAGGCTGGCAGTTCAAACCCACCAGCCACTCCTTGGAAGGAAGTTTGAGCAATCTACTTCCGTAGTGATACTGCCTCAGAAACCTAAGGAGGGGTCGCTAGGAGTCAGATCTGACTCAGTGGCAATGAGTTTGGTTTGGTTTTGGTACTGTGATATGCAATATCTTAAATGCACCTAAGTTCTTTACATTTTCAGGTGATTTCATATGGGTAACTTCACTGGTACCAATGATCTAGAACAATTATTAAAGGCAAGTACAGTGTTCAGGGAATTTGTGAGGGTAACTCACTTTGTTTAACACAATCGTGCCAATGGACAAACAATTGAAAATGGTGACATTGAAAGCTTAATACCTGTTTCTCTAAGTACGTTTATTAGGGAAGGTTAGATAAATAGTTTGTACTTTCCTGTAAAGTGACTCACGTGATATTTTCCATTTCTCCCACTTAAGTTAGCTTGTCAATCTTTCTTCATTATGTCTGTGTGTTTTGTGTCAGCTGTGCACTGCTGGCTTCAATTTTCTACCATTGACCTTTTTTTTAACCTGGAGATCTCCTTCCTCTTATTTTTTTTTCTTAATTTCAAAATTTTTCCTTTATCATTTCCTTCTGAGTTCAGCAAGATCTAAGCTAACACTATGGATCTTAAAGGGTGAGCAGAAAGCCCAGTGCCTTTCCATTGAGTGAGGCTTTTCTTTATTGAGAAATTACAATGATTTGTCATCATTGTCTGCTTCTAGAGTTTTACGTTTACTTTAAAGGTGGTGTTGGAATAGCAGACAAAGACACAGGATAAGGTTTTGGACTTAAAGAGCAGGGAAAGAAATACTCTACAAGGGAGAGCAGAAACAGTGGGCACTCACAGAAAGGAGGCAATTCTTTGCATCGATCCATGGTTTGATCTCCCCATTAAAGACCTGATTAGGTTGAGTTGTGGTGCTCACAACGTTTGTGTGCATTACTATTTCATTTTTAACACAGATGTGAAATAAATAGAATAGTACTGGAGGAGGAAATTACTCTTCTGGCATATTCTATTTACCTGCAGATTTTTGTAAAGTGTAGAGAGTCTTATTTTCTGAGCAAAAGAGGAAAGTTAATTGATGTCTGTATAAAATGTTTTTTAAAATGTGATATAGACAATTATAAACTTGCTTGAAAATTTTATTTTATTTTTTTACGTAACATTTATTTATTTATTTGCCCCCAGGTAAAGATAATAAACTTAAAAGAAAATGTTATGGAATATGTTACAATGTTTGTAATCTCAACCTCTATTTAATATACCAAGAGAAACCCAAACTCACATCCAGTAAGTTGATTTTGATTCAAAGTGACACTACATGACAGAGTAGAACTGCCCCGTGGGGTTTCCAAGGCTACAATATTTATGGAAGCAGAGTGTTATGTCTTCCTTTGTGGTACAGTGGACAGTTCAACTGTCTTCTTTTTAGTTAGCTACTGAGCATTTAACCATTGTACCAGGGCTCCTTCTATTTCATATAAAATTTAATAGAAAACCTCTTTTTTAAAAATTGTGATAAAACCTCTCTCTCTCTCTTTTTTTTTTTCTGTTCTTTTGCCTCGGTGCTTGAATAATCTCTCTCAGAAAGATCAGCACAAGGCCGGTCCCCATAAGGCAGAGGTTAAAGATGTCCCAAATGTCCAAACTACCATGCCACTCCATCATTTCAGTCATTAACTCCTCCTCCTCCTCCCAGTAATTTCCCCCATCTTAGGGTTCTGTATTTCTCTGTAACGCCTCACAGAACCCACAGACACCCAAGAGATCATCTCACATAGTAGTGGTGGAGGCTGGCAGGCTGGCAAGTCCCAGGTCCGTGAGTGGGTCTGGAGGATCCTCCCAACTCTCGGGGTTTGATGAACCTCAATCAGAAGATCAGATGATGGCTGCTGTTCCAAATCCAGGGGTGAGATGAGGATGAGCCAAGACACAGAACCAGAGCATGAGGAGGGTGAAATTTCCCAGGAGATTTCTAGGTATACCCTCAAGGAAGCTAAAGGTGGTGATTTGAATTATACCCTCTGGAAAGGCAGGACTCAAGATACATTCCACTGGTGTTGGTCCGACAGAAATAACTCAAGTGGATGGCTTTAACAATCAGCAGCTCAAGGCAAATCCCACCACAGAGCCGATTGCCAGTCATTATAGGGAACGAATACCAGCTGTCCAGCCAAGTTGACACCCGACCTTAACTATCACACCACCCCACACAGGCATGGATAATAGGATTTACAATACATCACAGAATGGAGGACAATGGCTAGAAAGGCCACATCAAGCAATTCACTGCATTGCACCCCTTGGCTCTTCTAGCCATTAGCTCTTTCATACTTGAAGGATTAATTTGCCCCTGCCAATCATATTACCTGTACCAAGGTCATTAACAATTAGTCTTTCAGTAAGGCAAAAAGTCCTAAGGGTGAGATTATTCAGATACCAACCATTCAGGTCTGCTGTATTTGTCCATCTGATCCAAAAGTTTTTTTCATTATCATCCTTATGGTATCTGATAATATTTAACTGAGATAATATTTTTCCCCTTGTTCTGAGTCTATCTTTAGGTATCAGCATAATGTTGGATTTCCCCCACTGCATAACTCATTTATTCATTCCTTTACCTTCAGCTATTATTTCTCCTTCCTTCCATTTGTCATTTATTTTTACCCAGACTTTCCCACCTTGGGAGGGGACATCAAATTCAGCTGTTGTGCCTATCCAGATTGCTGGTAGCAAGATCAGTCTAGCAAGTGCTTCCCCTCGGTCCACACCCATTCAGGCTGGGTATGGTTACACAGGTACAAAACTTGTGGGCTATCTCGACCACTGGGCAGGACGGTAGTATTCACCGTCAGCCCTAGTTTGGCCAGATGGGGAGAAGGTACAGTCCATCCCATAAGGCCCTTGGGAATTCTGGCATACAGATTCAGAGATATAGACAGTTTCTTGCTTAGGGATCACCACAGCTTCTGGCACCCGCAGCTGCATCCCTGGTCTAGGGACCACAGCTTCTGGCAGGCAGAAAGCAACGTTAGGTAATGTGGGGAAAAATTGTACAGTGGCACCAGCTTCCTCCCCCACCCCTTCTTCCCTAGATCCTCTAGAAAAGCATAGGAATCTGTTGAGTGGTGATCCTCCCTTTGCCCCCCTCATGTTGCGTGTGAGCACACATTCATGAAGGTGTGTAAGCCAGCCCTTTAGGCCTTTATCTCCCCCAGTTTTAGACAACAAATGTTTCAATTGCCCATTCCAGTTTTCTGTCAACCATTACTTTGAGGATGGTATGCAACTTGGTATGTCTCCTTAATACGAAGTTCTTTGGCCCATTGCTGCACCCTATGGGATGTAAAGTGCGTTCCTTGAGGCAATATAACTTGGTGGCCCAAATTGGTACAATATCTTTTGTTCCAATCCTTTAATGGTGTTTTTGGCATTTGCATCTGTCACAGGATAAGCAAAGCCCAATCCAGAGTAAGTACCTATTCCTGTGAGGACCCATTTATAGCCACCTGGAGCCACAGGTGTCATTGGTGTATATAATCGATTTGCCAGCTATGTGCAGGTCTTCCCCCCAGGGAATCTGCCCCAGAGCCATCTGTAACCTCTGTCTTTCTTGCTGACAGACAGAGCAGTCCTTATTGGCATTTTGTGCCTCAGAGGGTGCAAGAGGGATGTGCCTTGATTCAGCCCATCTCTGCATTGCTGCAGCACCCCCGTGTCCACTCATCTCGTGAACCCAATTGGCCACCTTAAGGGAGTGTACCAACATATCCACTTGCTGGTTCCAATCACCTTCTGATCCAAGAAGGGGATTCTTCTGATGGGCATCAACATGGCTTACTCTAATGCATCCTCTGAACTCCTAGAGTCCCACATAGGGGTCCCCTTAATAGTCCAATTTTCTATCGCCCATTTGCCTGACCATATAGCCAGGCCATTGGCGACTGCCCATGAATCAGTGAAAATCCAAACATATGGGCTCTCACCATTGCCCAATTCTTCCATGACAGCTAAGAAGACTGCATGCAGTTCAGCCCATTGGGCTGACCTGTTTTTACCTTCTTCAATAAGGGTCTTTCCATCTGCTGGTCTTAATGCAGCAGCTTTCCATGTCAATTATTGTCCATGTACCCTGGAGCTGCCGCTGTGAACCAAGCAGCCTTCTGTTGATCCATAGAAAGTTGTTCATAGGGTACTGTCCATGTGACAATGGGTTCTGGCAACTCCTTGGGTGGTTCCAGGGTAGGACCTATAGGAAAGGAGGCTACCTGCTCAGAGATATGATGGGTGCCTCCTTGCATCCCTCCAGTTGCTTGTTCTTGAGTAAACCATTTCCATTTTATTATGGAACTATTTTGGGTACCACCTTACTTATTAAAGTGTTTCTCTGACATCACCTAAGACATTATGGGTATTTCAGGTCTCATAATAATTTTATGCCCTTCTGTCATTGAAGCAGTCTCAATCAATGTCCAACAGCAGGCAAGCAACTGCCTTTCAAATGGCGTGTATCATGCTGCAACATCTGTAAATTTTCTAGTCCAAAATCCCAGTGGTCATGGTAGGGCAGCATTCTCAGGTTTTTGCCATAAGCTCCAGTCTGCATAAGCACTTGTAGCAGACACCTCCAAAATCATTTCTGAATGTAGATCATAAGGACCTAAAGGCAAGGACAGTGAGACTGCTTTCCCTATTTCAGACATAGCCTGCTGTTGCTCTGGCCCCCATTCAAATGTCCTTTTCCTCCTAGTGGCTTTATGAGTAGGAGCCAGCAATATACCCAGAAGTTGAATATGTGTTCTCCAGAATCCAAATAAACTAATTAAATGTCAGGCTTCCTGCTTAGTCTTGAGGGGGTAGGTAGTGACAGCAACTTATTTTTGGTTACCTGTGGAATGTCACAGGTGGCTGCTGCCCAAGTTATTCCCAAGAATTTCACTGTTTGGGCAGGGCCCTGGGTTTTTGCTGGATTTATTAACTAGCCTCTATTGGTCATGTGGGCCACCAGTGTTTTCAAATCTGCCCTAGCCTGTTCTTCTGTGTTTGATATCAACATAATGTCATTAATGTAATGTATCACTGTACTTGAAATCTGCACCAAGTCCAAGTCTTTCCTAACCAAGCCATAACAGTAAGCTGATGAATTCAAATAACCCTGAGGCAAAACTTTAAAAGTATACTGAGAGCCTTCCCATGTGAAAGCAAACTGTGACTGACTCTTTTCTGAGATTGGTGTGGAGAAAAAGGCATTTGCAAGATCAGTCACTGAGTACCAGTCTCCTTTGGCCTGTTGTATTTTCTGCACCACTGATACCATGTCTGGAACAGCTGAAGCCACCTGTGGCACTACTTTATTTAGGCCTCGGTAGTTTACTGTCAGTCTCCATGAGCCATCTTCCTTTTTCACAGGCCATATAGGGCTGTTATACAGAGAATTTGTTGGCACCAACACTCCAGCCTTTAACATGTCTTTAATCAAAGCACTGATTTCCTTCTGTTCACCAGGTATCTATCGTATACTATTTCAAGTTAACAACCTGAGCGGGTTTGGGCAATTCTAATGGTTTCCATTTATCATATTCAATCAATAGTGGTCAAAGGGCAGACTTACACACCTTCAGTTTTACAATATCAGGTAGAGGGAAATTTCTCCAATTAGACATAATATCCATACTGATAATACATTCAGGTAAAGGAGATACAACTACTTTATACAACATCTATTTAAATCTTCCAATTCTTATCCAAACTTTCACCTTAGTCCCATCAACTATTGCATCACCATATTCCCCTCAGTCTAACCTTAGGACCCTTCAACATCTCATTGACAGGCTTTGGGATGACGGTACATTGGGCTCCAGTGTCCAGGAGTCCCAAGAAGGTCTCTTCCCCACCCCCAGGCCATTTTACCCACACGTGTGCATATGGCCTCAGGTCCCCTGTTGGGGGCTGGACTAGAAGACCCTGGCTCCCCTGTCAGTCGCTGGCTTCATCAATTAGCTGAGTCTCTGCTTCAACTGGTCTCAGGTGGGAGTTCCTCGTATTAAATTCCTCCTGAGTGGAGTGAATAGAATGAACCTGTCTAGGCCTCCTTAAGGTGGGGGGACCAACAGGAGTTTCCATTGGTCCACCCAATCTCCTGTAGTGCTGCATCAGCACCCTTGTCTCTACTCCATCAATGTCTGTTATAGTCATCCTATTCCTTAACAACCATCAAAAAATCTCGGACCTGCTGTATTTGATCTCAACATAATGTCATCAATGTAATATATTCCCCTTTCCATTCTCCTATTAATCACTCTTATGCTTCTTGCATTTGTAAGACCCATATGGGGAAGTTGTCCTAATAGACATGACATGGCTTCTTGAATTGTTGCTTTGTTTTGCAACAGCAAAGTTACATGTGGTAGCCATGTAGAAGGAGCTCCCTTGATTACTGTATCTGCCATGACCTGTGTAAGGGGCATTTTCATTGGGTGAATATACCGACCACCATAAAACCATTCCAGCATGGCTTGCATAAGCAGCACATCAGCAGCTTCCTCTGGAGTGTTCCAGGGGGTATTTAGAGGGAGAGAGAGGCAGTTTCCCTTCTCAGGATACACAAAACTGACCGCAAATTTTATCCATTCCAACAAACTGGCTGCCCCCTCTGGGTTAATCTGCCCTATAAATGGATCTTGGATCAACATTTGTGCCTGTTCCATAGTGAGTTGTGGGTCTTGCATCAATCCAAACTTACTCTTCCACTCTGCAGTATTCATAACTAAAGACACCACCCCTAAATTAGTCACTCTCACAATTCATTTTAGTAAAGGTTCGTCAGGAAGCTGACGATACTGATCTACAAACTGAAGCAGCTCTTTCACACTATACCCTCTGCTTTCAATAGTTTCTTGGCTTTGCCTGTTCCCTTCCCGGACTGCCTTTTTGGTGACCAGTGGTCATACCGGTACTGCCTGTTGTTCTGACACAATTTTTCCTTTCTGGGTAGGCCCTGAAACTAGGGGTTGTAGCTCTAATTGGACAGGATCTGAGCTCGATTTAGTGCTACAACCCTGCTCTACATTCTTTTTCTCTGCCATTGCAGCTGTTGCTTATAACTGCAACCAAGGAATTATAAATCTTGCCTTTTCCTTGTCATCCTGTATTTCCATATACACACAACTAGCGAATTCCTCAGGAGTTAGATCCACCTCTTAAATCCCATGAATAGCTTTTGCCTTGGGTGACCAATCTCAACAAAAGAGCTGCTTCAATCCATAGGTGTCTTTTATCCCATCCAGAAGCCAAAGGTTTCTTACTTTCCTGTTTATCTCCTTTCTCCCGAAACCACACATTCCAGTGAGTCTGGGCTGTTGCAGCAAATCCCACCATTCTGACATCAATTGCTTAAAGAATCTCTCTCAGAAAGACCAGCACAAGGCTAGTCACCATGAGGTGAGGTTAAAATATCCTAAATGTCCAAACTACCGTGCCACTCCATCATTTCAGACATTAATTCCTCCTCCCCCTCCCAGTAATTTCCCCCACCTTGTTGTTGTTGTTGTTGTTTGCCATCAAGTCAGCCCCAACTCATAGCGACCCCTCCTTGGGTTTCTGAGGCAGTATCACTACGGAAGTAGGATTGCCCAACCTTCCTTCTGAGGAGTGGCTGGTGGGTTTGAACCTCCAGCCTTCTGGTGAGCAGTCAAGTGCCTTAAGCACTATGCTACCAGAGCTCCTTCACCCATCTTAGGGTTCTGTATTTCGCTGTAATGCCTCACAGAACTCACAGACACCCAAGGGATTGTCTCATGTAGTAGTGGTAGAGGCTGGCAGGCTGGCGAGTCCCAGGTCAGTGAGTAGGTCTGGAGGATCCTCCCAATTCTCAGGGTTTGATGAACCTCAATCAGTAGATCAGATGATGGCTGCTGTCCCAAATCTAGGGGTGAAATGAGGATGAGCCAAAACACAGAACTGGAGCCAGAGGAGGGTGAACCTTCCCAGGAGATTCATAGGTATACCCCCAAGGAAGCTAAGGGTGGTGATTTGAATTATATCCTCCAGCAAGGCAGGTCTCAGGATACATTCCACCTGTGTTGCTCCAACAGAAATAACCCAAGTGGATGGCTTTAACAATCAGCAGCTCAAGGCAAATCCCACCACAGAGCCAATTGCCAGTCATTATAGGGAATGACTACTACCAGCTGCCCAGCCAAGTTGACACCCGACCTTAACTTGACACCACCCCAAATAGGCATGGATAATAGGATTTACAATACATCACAGAATGGAGGACAATGGCTAGAAAGACCACATCAAGCAATTTACTGCACTAGGCAATTACTGAGAAAGTTTTTGTTTAAATTTCACCTGATCTAAGAAGCAGATAAAGTGTACTAGTGGTGCAATAGTTAAACACTCAGTTGCTAACCAAAAGGTTGGCAGTTTGAACCAATCAGTGGTTCCATAGGTGAAAAGTCCTGGTGAGCTGCTCCCATAAATATTTTTTAAAAAACAAACAAAATAAAAAATCCACTCCCCTGTAGTCAATTTCAACTCAGAGAGAACCTGTTGGACAGTGGAACTCCCTCATACGGTTTCCATGATTGTTATCTTTATAGAAGCAGACTTCCACATCTTGTTGCCATATCTTTCTCCCATGAAGCTGTTGGTGGATTTGAATTGTTTACCTTTCAGTTAATGGTCAAGTGCTTAACCACTGGACCACTAGGGTTCCTTTCAATAAAAATTACAGACTAGGGGACCCTATTGTATCTGCTCACCATACTTATTCAATCTCTATGCTGAGCAAATAATCTAAGAAGCTGGACTATATGAAGAAGAACATGGCATCAGGATTGGAGGAAGAACAATTAACAACCTGCAATATACATATGACACAATCCTGCTTGCTAAAAGTGAAGATGACTTGAAGCACTTACATCGAAGACTACAGTGTTCAGTATGAATTACACCTTATTATAAAGAAAATGAAAATCCCCACAAGAGGATCAGTAAGCAATATCATGATAAATAGAGAAAAGATTGAAGTTGTCAAGGGTTTCATTTAACTTGGATCCACAACCACACCCACAGTAGCAGCAGTCAGGAAATCAGATGTTGTATTGCACTGAGCAAATCTGCTACAAAAGACCTCTTTAAAGTGTTGAAGAGCAAAGATGCCATTTTGAAGACTAATGTGCACCGAACCCAAGCCATGGTATTTTCAATAGCCTCATATGCAATGAATAAAGAAGACCAAAGAAGAGCTGATGCCTTTGAATGTGGTGTGGGAGAAGTATAACTGAAAGTACCATGTACTGCCAGAAGAACAAACAAATTTGTCCTGGAAGAAGTGTAGCTGGAATACGGTTAGACTTCATCTCACCTACTTTGGTCATGTGATCAGAAGGGGTCGTTACCTGGAGAAGGATATTATAATTGGTAAAGTAGAGGGTCAGTGAAAAAGAGCAAGACCTTCAAAAGATGGATTGCGACAGTGGCTGCAATGACGGGCTCAAGCAAAGCAAGGATCATGAGGTTGGTGTAGGATCAGGCAATGTTTTGTTCTTTTGTACGTAGGGTTGGTATGAGTTGGAGCTGACTCTGGCACCAACAGGAAACTCTATGGAGCTGTTCTACTCTGTCCTACAGGGTCACACAACAACAACAACAACATCAACAATAAGATTTGGAAAATAGCACAAAAGAAGGGGAAACTTAACTGCTTTCCAATTGAACCAAATCAAGACCAAACCAAAACAAAAGAGACATTTAATTAAAAAGAGAGTTGCTGGGAAAATTGCATAGAAATACTGGAAATCTGTAATTTTTCTTTTTCTGGAAAATATAGGAAAAGAAGCAAAATGAGAGTCCTACATGTGTACCAACTTTTTGTCTGATTACCTGAGCACAATCAAAACTGAAAGAGAAAGATAATGCAACTATAGTCACCTGTTATCTTAGTTATCAGCTGCTGCTATAACACAAGTACTACAAGTGGATGGCTTTAATGAACAGAAATTTATTTTCTAACAGTTTAAACCAAAAAACAACAACAAAAAAAAAAAAAACAAAAAATAAAACCAAAATTAATTGTCATACTGTCATCGAGTTGGATCCTACTCATAGTGACCTCTCCTTGGTTTTCTGAGGCAGTATAACTCTGGAAGTAGATAGCCCAATCTTCCTTCTGAGGAGTGGCTGGTGGGTTTGAACCACTAGCCTTCTGGTTAGCCATCAAATGCCTTAGGCACTATGCTACCAGAGCTCCTTTTTAATGGGTTAGGAGGCTAGAAATCTGAATTCAGAGCATCGGCTCTGGGGGAAGGTGTTCTTTCTTCGTCAGCTTTGAAGGAAAGTCCTTGTCTCTTCAGCTTCTGCTTCCTGTTTCCTTGGAGACCTCCATGTATCTTGACATCTATCTTACCCTATCTCTTCTTCTGCTCACTTCTTCAGTCTCTTTTTATATTTCAAAGATATTGACTCAAAGTGCACCCTAAACTTGTCTCATTAACATAACAAAGACATTCATTCCCAAATGGGATTATAATCACCAACATAGAGATTAAGATTTACAACACACAGTTTTGGGGAGCATACTTCAATCTATGACACCTGTAGTGATTTTTGAACTCATAGAAAGATGCACCCTGCTTTAAGAAAGACTTTGCACTCTAACAAAAAGAGAAGGAATAATAAAGAAAAAGTCTAATTGAGTCTACTAAAAATTATAGAATGAAATGCAGGAGAGAGTGTGCAGAAGGAACAGGGATCTCAGGCAGATCCCTGAGAGAGACATGGGTAAAGAAAGTGGAATTCCTACTTCCATATCTAAAGCATAAAATTAAGATGAACGAAAAGATGAGTTCCTTATTAGTCCTGACTAGCCTGCAGGAGGGCTGGCTGGGTATTCAAGAGTTTCCACAGTGGAGTGAGAATGGCTGCAGAAGTTGATGAACCAGTAGATACTAGTTGTTGTTGTTAGGTGGCAGCAAATCAGTTCCAACCCAAAATGATCCATGTACAACAGAATGCACACTACCTGGTCCTGCACCATCCTCATAATCCTTGCTATGTTTGAGCCCATTGTTGCAGCCACGTGTCAATCTCTCTCTTTTAAGGTCTTCCTCTTTTAAGCTCACCCTCTACTTTGCCAAGCATTATGTCCACCAAGGACTGTTCCCTATTGATAACATAACCAAAGTAGATTAGATGACCTCTTGCTGATCTTTCTTCTAAGGCGCATTTTGGCTGTACTTCTTCATTTATTCAGTGTTCTATTAAATTCAATATTCTTTGTCAATACCATAATTCAAAGGCATCTATTCTTCTTTGGTCTTCCTTATTCATTGTCCAGCTTTCACATGCATATGAAGCAATTGAAAATACCATGGCTTGGGTCAGCCACACTTTAGTCTTTAAATTGACATCTTTCCTTTATTAACACTTTAATGAGGTCTTTTGCAGTGGTCAGATTTGCCCAAATGCAATTTATCCTTTGATTTCTTGACTGCTGCTTCTGTGGGTGTTGATTGCGGATCCAAGTAAAATGAACTCCTTGACAACTTCAATTCTCTGTGGGTGTTGATTGCGGATCCAAGTAAAATGAACTCCTTGACAACTTCAATTTTTCTCTGGTGGTGTAGTGCCTAAGGCACTTGACTGCTAACCAGAAGGCTGGTGGTTCAAACTTACCAGCCATTCCTCGGAAGGAAGGTTGGGCAATCCACTTTTGTAGTGATACCATCTCAGAAACCCAAGGAGAGGTGGCTATGAGTTGGATCTGACTCCACGGCAGTGCGTTGCATTTGTGTTGCTTTTTAAAAGAAAAAACAAAACACTTTGTCTCAAACAAGAAGCCTTTTAATTAACCTGAACTTCTTCATTAGTTCAATCTTTATTGGTTTCACAGAACCTTCCCACTTTTTTGTTTCAACTACATCTTGAATTGGGTCCTTGTTTTGGTTACCTAGTGTCACTCTGACAAGAATATACCCACAAATGGGATGGCTTGAACAAACAGGAGTTTATTCTATTACAATTTGGAGGCTTTAAGTTCAAATTCAAAGTGCCAGGCTCTAGGGGCTGGGTGAAAGCCCCTCAGCCTTGGGGTCCAGCTCTGCTTCCTGCTCCTGGCCCACTGGAGCTAGAGGTGTTTCTTCATCAGACAGCTGATGGCTGCTGAGGCTGAGAAGCCCCAACGTTGACAAGTAAAAAGGCACAGTCCTGATGTTACCAAACAATATGGCAAGCCATTAATTTAAGTCCACTGTAAGTCCCAAGGACAGCAGAACATGGCAGGCTGCTGAACAATGACATGGCTACATGCAGGGTCCAAGTGTGCCATAAGCTAGAGACTATCCCCAAGGCTTCTCCTTATAAACAGGAAGCAGACCATATCCCAAAGGCAGCTACTCAGCTGCTTGTGATAGATCCCACCGTGGAGTTGATTGCCAGTCTCATCATGGGGAATAACTACCACCAGCTGCCCAGCCTCTCAACCAGGCCTAGCCAAGTTGACATACAAATTTAACTACCACACTCCTTCTTTTACTCTAATAACTATGTCCATATAAGATACTTGTATTTTCGCTGGTTTGCAATATTAGATTTGATCTCTATATCTGTACAATTATTGTAGTATGATTTAGAATCTGTATGTACCAGAGGTTAGTAAACTTTCTGTAAAGGACATGATAGCAAGTATTTTCGAGTTTATTGTCCAGACCGTCATAACTATTAGTACAAAAAAATTTATAAATAATTCTTAAATGAATGGGCATGATTATAATACAACTTTATTTCATGAAAGAAAGTGGTGGGCCAGATTTGGCCTGAAGGCTATAGTTTGCTGATCACTGATATATATATGTAATTATCTTTCTGTGACTTTTTGTTTTATCTGTAAACTACTGGAAGATAGGACCATCTTTACTTTTGTTGTAAGTAACATTTTTGGGGCTTTGGTTTGTTTTAAATTATTATATAGTTGCAAATTTTTAATAGGTACAAAATGTTGTAAGTATAAATAATGAATGCATATTTAGGAGCTCTGGTAGCATAGTGCCTAAGGCACTTGACTGCTAACCAGAAGGCTGGTGGTTCAAACCCACCAGCCACACCTCGGAAGGAAGGTTGGGCAACCTTCTTCTGTAGTGATACTGCCTCAGAAACCCAAGGAGGGGTCGCTGTGAGTCGGATCTGACTTGACACACATAACAACAACAACAATATTGCTTTTTGGTCTAACTGGAAGGATTTTTTTTTTCCCCTTATGTTGAGGTGTAATCCATACTGAAGGTTGTAGTCTTTGACCTTCATCAGTAAGCCCTTCAAGTCTTTTTTTGCTTTCAGCAACCAGGGTTGTAATCTGCATATCACAGATTGTTAAGGAGTCTTTCGCCAATCCTGATGCTGCATCCTCATACAGTACAGCTTCTCAGATTATTTGCTTAGCATACAGACTGAATAATTATGGTGAAAGGATACATCGCTGACACACACCTTTCTCATTTTAAACCATGTAGTATCCTTGTCTTTTACTAACCATGCAAAGGCACTTGGCTGTGTGGAGCATAACGAAATATGAATAACATTACAAACAATGGGAATTCCAGTGCATTTAACTGTGCTCCTAAGGAACGTGTCATTTGAACAGAACAAGGTTTAAAAATAGGAATGGATTTGTCAGGGTTGAATCCTTTCACCATACTTATTAATCTGTATGCTGAACAAAAAGTCTGAGAAGTTGAATTGTACGAGGAACAACATGACATCAGGATTGGAGAAAGACTCATAAACAACCTATGATATGCAGATGACACAACCTTATTTGTTGAAACTGAAGATGACTTTAAGCACTTATTGATGAAGTGCAATGACTACAGCCTTCAGTATGGATTACACATCAACATAAAGAAAACAAAAATCCTCACAACTGGACCAATAAGCAATATCATTATAAATGGAGAAAAGATTGAATTTGTCAGGGATTTTATTTTACTTGGACCCACAATCAACACCTATGGAAGTAGCTGTCAAGAACTCAGATGCCATATTGCACTGGGCAAATCTGCTGCAAAAGACGTCTTTGAAGTGCTGAAGAGCAAAGATGTCTCTTTGAAGACTAAGGTGTTCTTAACCCAAGCCAAGGTATTTTAAATAGCTTCATATGCATGTAAAAAATGGACAATGAGTTAGGAAGACCAAAGAAGAGTTGATGCCTTTGAATTATTGTGTTGGCAAAGAATACTGAGAATACCATGGACTGCCCAAAGAACGAACAAATCACTCTGTGAAGAGCAGCCAGAATATTCCTTGGAAGCAAGAATGGCCAGACTTCATCTCACCTACTTTGTTTGGGTAGTCAGAAGGGACCTGGAGAATGATATCATGCTTGCTAAAGTATTGGGTCGGTGAAAAAGGTGAAGACCTTCAACAAGATGGATTGCAATGATGGGCTCAAGTATAGAAAGGATTGTGAGGATGGTGCATGACTGGGCAGTGTTTTGTTCTGTTATACATAGGGTCATTATGAGTCAGAGTCAAATTGACAGCACCTAACAGTATCCCTTTGTCTGTTTGAATGACTGTCTGCTGGTCTATGTGCAAGTTTCTTATGAGCACAATTAAGTGTGTTGGAATTCCTATACTTCATAATAATAATCCATAATTTTTTATGATCTGCACAATGACTTTGGATAATCAATAAAACAAAAGTTAACATCGTTCTGGTGTTCTCTGCTTCAGCCAATGTCCATCTGACATCAGCAATGATATACCTTGTTCTATAATCCTTTTCTGAAACTGGCTTGAATTTCTGGCTGTACCCTGTTGATTTTTGAATTATATTAGCAAAACTTTACTTGTGTGTGGCGTTAATGATATTGTTTGATAATTTCACATTCTGTTTGATCACCTTTCTTTGGAATGTGCAAAAATACAGATCTCTTTCAGTTGATTGCCCAGGTAACTAACTGCCTTCCAAATTTCTTGGCATAGCTGATTGAGCATTGCATCCTTCCAGCATTACATCCGTTTGTTGAAATGTCTCATTTGGTATTTCATCAATTCCTGGAGCCTTGTTTTTTTGACAATGCCTTCAGTGCAGCTTGCACTTCTTCCGTCAGTACTATTGGTTCTTAGTTATATGCTACATTTTGAAATGGTTGAACATTGACCAATTATTTTTGTTACAGTGACTTGGTGTATTCCTTCCATCTTATTTTGATACTTCCTGCATTGTTTGATTTTTTCTTGCACATAGACTTCTTCAATATTGCAACTTGAGGGCTGAATTTTTTTGAGTTCTTTCAGCTTGGAGAAATGTCATGTTCTTTCCTTTTGGTTTTCTAATGCTAGGTCTTTGTGGATTTCATTACTTTTTCTTCCTGAGCCAATGTTTGAAATCTTGTCAGGTCTTTTCTTTAACATTTCTTCCATTCACTTTAGCTACTTTACAGTCAAGAGCAAATTTTTGAGTCTCTTATGACATCCATTTTGTTCTTTTCTTTCTTTCTTCCCTGTCTTTTAATGACCCTTTGCTTTCTTCATGTATGATGTCCTTGATGTCATCCCACAACTCATCAGGTCTTCAGTCATTAGTGATCAGTGTGTCACATCTATTCTTTTTTAAAAATATTTTTATTGTGGTTTTGATGAAAGTTTACAGAGCAAATTCATTTTCCATACAGCAGCTCATATACATTTTGTGTCATGACATTGACTACAATTTACCACAGTGCAACAGCTCCCCTCCCACTTCCTTCCCATAGTTACTTCTTTCCTGTGTCCTTCCCTCACATGCACTCTTGCCTCCTGAGCTGTCTCCCTGTGCATACACAGCCTTTCTATTCTCCCATGATTGATGTCTCTAAGAAGTCACAGGAGTGGGTTCAATTCCAGACCTAAAGGGCAACTAGGGGCCATAGTCTCAGTGGTTCCATCAGCTTTATCAGACCAGCAAAACTGTTTTTTTTTTTATGATTTTGAGTTTGGTTCTACAATGTTCTTCTACTCTATTTAGGATCTCCTACACAGACGCCCTCAGAGTGGTTGACAGTGGTAGCAGGGTACCATCTAGTTCTTCTGGTCTCATAGTCATATAGGCTGAGGATTGCATGGTGTACTAGTCACTTGGACTAATTGTTTCCATGTGTCTTTGGTTTTCTTCATTCTTCTTTGCTCTGGATGAGGAGAGACCCATCATTGCATCTAAATGGCTGCTTGCAAGCTTTTAAGACCCCAGTCACTATTTGCCAAAGTAGGATGTGGAACAGTGTTTTTGTGTAGTGTGTTATGCCAATTGAGCTTGATGTCCGTTGCAACTATGGTCTTGAGCTCACAGGTCCAACTACTTTCTCTCTCTGGGTAGCTGGCTGTGGCCAAGAGGTGACTACAACCTTGTCCCTTGTCAGCTCTACTATATTCCTGGGAATTTACATTGTCTGCTAACTCTATACATGGTCTTGGGCACACTCCCCACTGCATGGACATACCTAATAGTTCAGCCTGTCCACCCATCTGCCCGCCCATATATCAATGCTTGCTTTCTGATAACACAGTACTACATATGTAAAAGGGTTCATCTCTGCTGTCTGGACCTCCTGTGCACCTCTCTATGTCTTCTTCTTTCTCAATGCCACTGTGTGGATTACTCGCATTTGGTATTTTGCTCTTCTCTTCACCCAGATGAATACTTTTCTCTACCTTCTAACAGTGTTCCCTCCCCTCCCCTCCTACCCCAGGTAACCAACCAAGAAAACCTCCTTCCACATATAAACCTTTCCTTGACTTTTTACAATAATGGACTAATACAATATTTGTCCTTCTGTGATTGACTTTTTTCACTCAGCATAATGTCCTCCAAGTTCATCCATGTTATGTGGTGTTTTGCCAATTTAACGTTATTCTTTGAGATTGCATGTTACATATTCTTTAGGGTTCCATTGTATGTATGTACCATAGTTTGCTTATCCATTCTTCTGTTGATGAGCACCTAGATTGTTTCCATCTTTTTGCTATTGTAAATAGTGCTGCGATGAATATGGGTGTGCATATATCTGTTTTTGTCCTGGTTCTCACTTCTTTATGATCTATACCTAGTAATGGAATTGCTGGGTCAACTGGTATTTCTAATTCCAACTTTTTAAAGAATCACCATACTGCTTTCCACAGTGGTTGTATCATTTGACAGTCCCACCAACAGTGATGAGAGTCTCAATCTCTCCACATCCTTGCCAGCATTTGTTATTTTCTGTCTTGAACTTTGCTACTAGTGCTAGGGCAAGATGGTATCTCATTGTTGTTTTGATTTGCATCTCTCTGATGGCTAATGATTATGAGTATTTCTTCATATGTTTGTTGGCTGCCTGAATATCTTCTTTGGTGAAGTGTCCATTCCTGTCTTCTGCCCATTTTAAAATTGGATTATTTGTCTTTTTGTTGTTCAGGTGTTGGAGTTTTCTATAAATTCTAGAGATAAATCCCTTGTCAGATATGTCATTGCCGAAAATTTTTTCCCAGTCTGTAGGTTCTCTTTTGACTCTTTTGGAGAAATCTTTGGAAGTGCATAAAAATTTAATTTTTAGAAAGTGCCATTCATCTAGTTTATCTTCTGCTGTTTGTACATTTTGGGTTATGGTTGATAGTCTATTTATGCCATATATTAGAGACCTTAAATTTGCCACTAGTTTTTCCTTGAGGAACTTTATAGCTTTAGGTTTCACATTGAAGTCTTTGATCCATCTGGAGTTAGTTTTTGTGTATGATGTAAGGTGCCACGACAGCCCCGGTGGGGTCCGCGTGACATAGTCACTGGTCTGAAGCGGCTGTTTCAAGGAAACTCTAAGCTTCCCGGGATGAAGTGTGCTCTCTCAATTTTTATTATTTGTTCGTGCTTGCTGATGCTTTTGATAATATTGTTTGGTTCATTAATTTTTGGTTATAATAAAGATTTCTTGGAGCAGA
>NW_006921685.1:5662809-5666230 GCF_000298275.1 Orycteropus afer afer | reverse complement strand
TAGTTTGACTTCTTCCTTACCAATTTGGATGCCTTTGATTTCCCTTTCTTGCCTTATGGCCCTGACTAGTAGTTCCAGTAAAATGTTGAATAGAAGTGGTGATAGAGGACATCCTTGTCTGGTTCCTGTTCGCAAGGGGAATGGTTTCAGTCTCTCTCTATTGAGAATAATGTTGGCTGTTGATTTTGCACATATACCCTTGATTATGCTGAGGAATGTCTCTTCTATCCCTATTTTTCTGAGAATTTTTATCAGGAATTGGTGTTGGATTTTTATCAAATGTCTTTTCTGCATCAATTGATATGCTCATGTGGTTCTTTCCTTTGTTTTATTTATGTGGTGGATGACATTGATTGTTTTTCTGATGTTGAACCATCCTTGCATACGTGATATGAACCCAACTTGGTCATAATGAATTATTTTTTTGATATGTTTTGGAGTTTATTGACTAGGATTTTGTTGAGGATTTTTGTATCTATGTTCATGAGGGATATTGTCTGTAGTTTTCCTTTTTAGTGATATCTTTGCCTGGTTTTTGTATGAAGATTATGCTTGCTTCATAAAATGAATTTGGGAGAATTCTATCCTTTTGTATGTTTTTGAAATAGTTTGAGTAGATTGGTGTCAGTTCTTCTCTGAATGTTTGGTAGAATTCTCCAGTGAAACCATCTGGGCCAGGACTTATTTTTTTGCTGTTCTTTTTCTAATTATTGGAGATGTTGGTTTAAAGCGTTGATTTTGGCTCTTTCTTCTTTTTTGATGTGTGCATTTATTGCTGTAAATTGGCCTATGATCACTGCTTTTGCTGTGTCCCAAAGATTTTGGTACATTGGATTTTCATTCTTGTTTTATTCAAATAATTTTTGAATTTCATTTTTTATTTCTTCTATTATGCCATCATTCTTAAGGAGGATGTTGTTCAGTTTCCATATGTTTGCTCTTTTTCCATTGTTGTTCTTATTGTTGATTTCTAATTTTATAGCATTGTGATTGCTTTGCAGTACTTCAATGTTTTAAAATGTATTAAGGCTTGCTTTATGGCCTAACATATGGTCTATAATGGAGAATGTTCCATGTACCCTGGAAAAGAATGTATATTGTGCTGTTGTTGGGTGAAGTGCTCTGTAGATGTCTATAAGGTCAATTTGGTGGATTGTATCATTTAGCTCTTCTGCATCTTTTTTGAGTTTCTTTCCAGTTGTTCTATGTTTCATTGAAAGTGGTGTATTAAAGTCTCCTACTATGACTGTGGAGTCATCTATTTGCCTTTTCAACTCTTCTAAAAAAGTCTGATTTATGTATTTTGGGGCTCTTTCATTGGGTCCATAGATATTTATTATGGTTATATTTTTTTGTTCAATGATCCTTTAAGCATTATATAATTTCCTTCCTTGTCTCATATGGTGGTTTTTGTCTTAAAGTCAATTTGATCAGAAATTAATATTTCCATTCCTGCACTTTTTTTGGTTGCCATTTGCTTGATATATCTTTTTCCAACATTTGATTTTTAGTCTATTTTTTTTTTCTCTCTAAAGTGTGTCTCTTATAGACAGAATATTGAGGGTTATGTTTTCTTATCCAGTCTGCAACTCTCTGTCTCTTGAGTGGTGCATTTAATCCATTGAGATTCAGTGTTATTATCGATACATGTGAATTAGTTGCTGTCATTTTGTTATGTGGTTTTTTTTTTTTTTCCCCACAGTGTTCCTGGTTTCTTTGTTCTGTATAAATTTCTGTGCTGAGCTCATTTTCTTTATGAATCATTTTATCATGTCCTTTGTTGCTATTGTTTTAGTATTTGCTAAATATTTGTGTTTGTCCTCTTTTTTATTGTGATGTTAAGGTTTATTGTGTTTCTTTGAGGTTACCCTGTGATTTATAATATTCTCCCTGAGTTAAGAACAGTCCATTCTATCTTGCAACTTTCTTGACTTCCTTAGCATTTAAAAGTTCTGTGACTACACTATTTTTTCCCTCTTTTTGGTTGTAGTTGTCCTTATTTGCCAATTGATGTGTCTGGTTCCCTGTTTACAACCTTATAAGCTTATTTTACTTTGGATAATTCCATAGCTGTTTCTGGGTTATGTCATTTTGTGTATTAATGGTCAATTGTTGTTTGCTATTATTGGTTCTCTGTTCAAAGGACTCCCTTTAGTATCTCTTGTAAGGTTGGTCTGCTTTTTACAACTTCCCTTGATTTCTACTTATCTGGAAATCTCCTAATTTCACCATCATATTTGAGGGACAATTTTCCAGATATACAATTCTTGGTTGGACATTTTTTTCTTTCATGGTTTTATATATACCATCCCATTGCCTTCTTGCTTGTATGGTTTCTGCTGAGAAATCAGAGCTTATTCTTATTGGTTGTCCTTTGTAGGTGACTTTTCATTTTTCCCATGCTGCTTTCAGGATTCTTTCTTTGTCTTTGGTTTTGATGAGTTTGATGATATGTCTTGGTGATTTTCTTTTGGGGTCTATTCTGTTTGGGGTTTGTTGGACTTCCTGAATGGATATATTCTCATCTTTCATCATATCAGGGATGTGCTCTTCTAACAAATCTTGGACAATTGTCTCAGTGGTTTTCATTTTCTTTTCCTGTTCTGGAATTCCAGTTACACATAGGTTATTCTTTTTAATGATATCCCACATGAATGTTAGGCTTTCTTCATTGTGTTTTTATCTTTTTTTCTGATTGATCCCTTTCCAAAGAAGTATTCAAGTATTTGTCTTCCATCTCATTAATTCTGTCTTCCATTGATTTGATTCAACTCATTTGCCCTTTCAATGTGTTATCTATTTCTGAAAATTTGGTATTCATCTTTTGGATTTCTATCTGTACATTTAATATCATTTCTAATTTTGTCATTATGTTCTTGTATTTTTTCCAATATTGTTCTAGGGTTTTGTCTGTGTTTTTCTTAATTTTGTGAGTGTTTTCCTTGATCTGTTTCTCAAACCTTTGAAGATACCTAAATATAATTCTTTTGAATTCCTTATCAAGGAGTTCCAATGCTGCTTTTTCTTCAGGGATGTGTTCTGGGTTTGCATCTTGCTTCTTGTTTCTACTGATTTATCTTGCTTCTTTGTGTGGACAGTGATGGTCTGTTGTCTCTGAGACATTGTAACATTGTTGTATTAATATCTCTGCTAACTGTTTGTGAAGAGCAGTTAAGGGTGAGTCAGGCTCTTCTAGGCCAGTTGGTAGAAAAGAAAGTGCTGGATCTCACTCAGTAAATGGAGCTGTAGGAGGTGTGTGTGTGGTTGCATTGTATGGGCAAGGCTGATGTCTCCCACTCAGTTAGACAAAAACAATGATGGAAAAACCAAAATCAAAAAAGTAAAAGCAAGTGGGCAGAAAACGCACTTCATAAACACACAGGAAAAGTCACCAAAAAAAAAAAAAAAAAAAAAAAAAAAA
>NW_006921685.1:5640797-5661956 GCF_000298275.1 Orycteropus afer afer | reverse complement strand
AAAAATTCAATAATGACCAGAGTTACTGGTCAGATGAAATCTGGTGAGACTCCCAATACTATGGCCCTGAAATACATTCGGTGCCTGGAATAAAACTCACCCCCAGGGGCGAGCTCTCAGCCCAATAGTTAACAATATGTATACACAGACCACTCAACCCAGGATTACCGTTACTCAATGGTAATACATCCCTTAGATCAATAGACCATGGGACACCAGAGGGCCAACATTCAAACTGAGGAAATGCCGAACAAACAGGAGTGTATCATTATGAAGGGCACAGAGGGAGGGTTACAGGGTAGGGAGGGAAGGAGATTGGTTTAGGGTTGGACATGGCAAACGGAGAATGAAACTAAATGTATGTGTGACGTTCAATGTAAAACAAGCTTTTAAAATAAAAATGAAAATAAAAAAAGAAAAAAAAAAGAAATAGATTGTGATTGGCTACCCATACCAACCACTTGGAAGGGATCAAAATTGGAGATCCTGTGTAGATTGGGAGACATACATGGAACAAAACTCAAAATCATAAAAATGACGAGGCTTATTGGTCTGATAGAGACTGGTGAAACCCTTGAAACTATGGTGTGAGTCACTCTATTGGGTTTCTTACCCTCCTGTGGCTTAACTCTCAGCCAAACAATAGACAGGCCTAGGAGGTGATACCTGCAGCAGGGCAATGCATTCCTCAGAAGAAACAGCCAAGGGAGATCAGAAGGGCAGCATTTGCACAGGGAAAAATGTAGGGAGGGAGGAGTGCGGAGGCAAGAAGGACCCAGGGAAGGAGTAATCACAGCAAGTATGAGGCGGATGTTACACTGTGGGGAATGTAGCCAGTATCACTGAACAAAATGTGCACATGAACTGTTGAATGTAAAATGAATCTACTCTGCACAATTTCATCCAAATCACAATAAAAACTTGAAAAAACAAACAAAAACAAAACAAAACAACCCCCCCAAAAACCCCAAAATGGTCAAACTGCTTTTAAACATTCAAAATGGCTACATCCTCCATACAGGCAAAAGTCCATAGCTCAGCCTGTCTCCCTCTTCATTGCTTTCCCTTTTATTCACCATCCACCAGTGCAATCCTCCATGAAGCCGCTGGCTAACAGGGCTGATTTTTAGGTTAATTCTTAAGTCCTAACACCACTCGGCAATATCCAAGCTGTCCATGCTGTCAGGATAGCTGACATGCTGCAGCTCCATAAGTCTCCTTTTTCAGTGTTTTCATGCAGGTTCTTCTGCCAGTTGGAGTTTACTCCACTTCTGTATCCTTCCTTTCAAAGCTCAGGGCTCCAGCATTATCTTCTGTATCTGTGTTAATTGGTTTCCCTTTTCTTTGTTGAAGAGGATCTGTGTAGTTTATCTGCTTATCCTGCCATCTTACCAGAACTCTTGTTACATTTATTCTTGAGATGGTCTCTAAATTAAGATGGGATATGCTCAAAGTTGTATTTTGGCTTCTGTGCACTTGTTTTAATTTCTTCAGCTTCAATTTGAACTTGCATATGAACAATAGTTGGTCTGTTCTATAGTCAGCCCCTGGCCTTGTTCTGATTGATGATATTGAACTTCTTCATTGTCTTTTTCCACATATGTTGACTTGATTCCTGTGCATTTCAACTGGTGAGGTCAACATGTTCAGTCACTGTTTATGTTGTTGAGAAAAGATACTTACAATGAATAAGTTGTTGGTCTTGCAAAAGTCTACCATGAGATCTTCAACATCATTTTTATCAGAAAGGTCATATTTTCCAACTACCAATACTTCTTCTTTATTTCCTACTTTCACATTCAAATAACTAGTAATCCTAGTAGGGATTACAATCTGTGGGAGTTCACTTTAGGATATTTCTTTCTGAGTTGAGTTTTTGTCACTCAAAGAATCCTTTTTATTTCTACTAATGCTTTGTCTGGACGTGGGGTTTGGGGGCTGCTTTTGGCTTTGGGGTGGCTCTATTTTAAGGCTGGGGCTTGAGGTAGGTGAGCACAGAGGGAACAACTAAGGGAGATGAACTTGTTTGCCAGTTTGTCGTCCTGTGTTGGCTTATGTGTTTCTGTGAGGCTAGAGGCTATGCCACTGGTGTTGCAAAATGCCAGCAGGGTTACCCAGTGGAGCTTCTGGGCTAAGACAAACTCAGAAAAAGGAAGAGTCCATCCACTTCTCAAAAAATTGATCAGTGGAAACCTTAAGAACAGCAGTGAAACACTATCTGATATATTACTAGAAAACTTTATGAATAGCCTTGAAACATTGTCTGAGATAGTGCCAGAAGATGAGCCCATCAGGTCAGAAGGCACTCAAAATTTGACTGGGGAAGAGCTGCTTCCTCAGAGTAGAGATGACCTTAATGATATGGATAGAGTAAAGCTTTTGAGACCTCCAGTGGCTGATGTGGCACAACTCAAAATGAGTAAAAACAGATGCAAACATCCATTGATAATCAGAACATGGAATGTACAAAGCATGAATCTAGGAAAATTTGATGTTGTCAAAAATAAAGTAGAATACATAAAGGTCGATATCCTAGGCATTAGTGAGCTGAAATGGACCATTTTTGGCCATTTTGAATCAGACAACCATATGATCTACTATGCTGGGAATGACAAATTGAAGAGGAATGGTGTGGCATTCATCATCAAAAAGACTGTTTCAAGATCTATCCTGAAGTACAACACTGCCAGTGATAGGATAATATCCATACACCTACAAGGAAGACCAGTTAATACTACTATTATTCAAATTTATGCACCACCACCAAAGCCAAAGATGAGGAAATTGAAGATTTCTAAAATCTTCTACAGTCTGAAATTGATCAAACATGCTATCAAGATGTGTTGATTATCACTGGTGACTGAAATACAAAAGTTGGAAACAAAGAAGAGTTACTAGTAGTTGGAAAATATGGCCTTGGTGATAGAAATAACACGGGGGAGTGCATGATAGAATTTTGCAAGACCAACAACTTATTCCTTGCAAATGTCTTTTTTCAAAAACATTAGTGACGACTATACTTGTGGACTTGACCAGATGGAATACACAGGAATCAGATTAACTACATCTGTGGTAAGAGGTGATGGAGAAATTCAATATCTTTGGCCAAGACAAGGCCAGGAGCTGATTGTGGAACAGACCATCAATTGCTCATATGCACGTTGAAGTTGAAGTTGTAGAAAATGAAAACAAGTCCACAAGAACTAAAATATTACCTTGATAATATCCCTTCTGAATTTAGAGACCATTTAAAGAATAGATATGATGCATTGAACAGCAGTGATGGAATACCAGAGGAATTGTGGGATAACATCGAGAACATCATCCATGAACAAAGCAAGAGGTCATTAAAAAGACAAGAAAGGAAAAAAAAATACCAAAATGGATGTCAGAAGGGACTCTGAAACTTGCCCTTGAGGGGAACATAGGCAAATGGAAGAAGTGACAAGATAAAAGAGCTGAACAGAAAATTTCAAAGAGCAGCTTGAGAAGACAAATAAAATTACTATAATGAAATGTGCAAAGACCTGGAGTTAGAAAACCAAAAGCAAAGAATATACTTGACATTTCTCATGTTGAAAGAACTGAGGAAAAAATTTAAGCCTGAAGTTGCAATATTGAAAGATTCTATGGGTAAAATATTGAACGATGCAGGAAACACCAAAAGAAGATGGTAGGAATACATAAAGTCACTGTACCAAAAAGAATTTATGGATTTTCATCCATTTCAGGAGGTGGCAAATGATCAAGATCCAATGCTATCAAAGGAAGAAGCCAAAGCTTCACTGAAGGAATTGGCAAAGAACAAGTTTTCAGGAATTGGTGGAATACCCATTGAGATGTTTCAACAAATGGATGCTACACTGGAGGCACTCACTCATTTATGCCAAGAGATTGGGAAGACAGCTACCTGGCCAACTGACTGGAAGAGATCTATATTTGTACCCATTCCAAAGAAAGGCAATTCCACAGAATGTGGAAATTATCAAACACTATCATTAATATCACATTCAAGTAAAATCTTACTGAAAATAATTCAAAAACAGTTGCAGCAGTATATTGACAGAGAGCGCCAGAAATGCAAGCTGGATTCAGAGGAGGACCTGGAATGGGGGATATTATTGCTGATGTCAAATGGATCTTAGTTGAAAGCAAAGAATGCCAGAAAGATGCTTACTTATGTTTTATTGACTATGCAAAAGCATTTGATTGTGTGGCTCATAACAAATTATGGATAACATTGAGAAGAATGGGAGTTCCAGAACACCAAAGTAGGTGAGAGGAAGTCTGGCCTTTCTCACTTCCAAGGAACATTCAGGCTGCACTTCTTCCAGGACAGATTTGTTAGTCCTACAGTGACCATATAGGACAGAGTAGAACTGCTTCACAAGATTTCCAAGGCTGTAAATCTTTACAGAAGCAAACTGCTACATCTTTGTCACATGGCAGAGCTGGTGATTTGAAGGGCTGGACTATCAGTTAGCTGCTGAGTGCTTTACCACGGCATCAGCAGGACTCCACTGAAACATTCTTAATCATGATCTGCTTAAATAGATTTTTCTGCCTAGTTATTCTGTCATAATTATCTGGAACTGTGGTTGTACCTTTTATTGTAACCTCCAGGCCTCTTAAGTACTCTACTTTCTATGCTTTTATTTTTCTGTACTGAAATTTGGATACTTACTTCTGATTTGCCTTCCTGTTCACTAATTCCCTCTTCAAACGGCTCATATTTGCTATTAAACATGGCCATTGAGTTACACATTGCAATTACAGTTCTTCTTAGCTATATTTACATCCCCCCCCCCCTTTTTCAGATCTTCAAGTTGGTCTTAATAGTTTCCTGGTTTCTGCAGATGCTGTCAAGATTGTTTTAATATATTTGGAAAATGGGTATCATGTTTATTTGATAATTTATGTCTGATAATGCCAATAACTAAAGTCTGTGTGGATTCTTTCTGTTGTTTTTATTCATGAGTTTCTTGTATTTTAAATTATTTTCTGAATGTGAACTATTAAATTTTCCTTGAAAATTATTGTGAGAAGTCTTTGAAATTTAGCATGAAGGTGTTAAGTCCAGAGAAGTTTTGGATTTTGTAGGTACCTGGGCCACTCCCAATCTGGGACTAGCATCAAAGCTGAAGTATGACTTTCTGTTTATTTGTTTCAATCAAATTTATTGAGTTATAATGTATATAAAATAACATCCACAAATTTAAAGTATACAATTAGGTTAATTTTGACAAATGATTTTATCTGTGTAATTATGATTATAGTCCAATCTAGAGCATATTTATCACCCCAGGAATTTTCTTTGTGCGTTTTTGTAAGTCAGTTCTATCTCATTTATCTGAGAGGCTTGCAACCCACTGATCTGCTTTCTACTAGTAAAGTTTTGTCTTTTTTATGATTTCATATAACGTGAATCACACTGAATATAACTTGTGTTTAGCTTTTTTTTTTTTTTTTAAACTCAGCGTGTGCCTTTGAGGTTCATTCATGTTGCTGCATGTGTCAGTAGTTTATTCCTTTTTATTGTCGAGTAGAATTCAACTATACAGATATTCCATGGATCACTTATGTTTTCACCACTTGATTGACTTTTGTGTGGCTTCCACTTTTTGGCTAATATAAATAAAGCTGCTTTGAATGTTTGGTTACAAATCTTTGTGTGCCTGTGAATTTTCATTTCTTTTGGACTAATATTTAGAAGTGTGATTTCTGGATCATTTACTTTATAAAAATTACCAAACTGTCTTCCAAAGTGACTGCACTTTTTTCCATTCCCCTCAGTTATGTGAGAATCCCAGGAGCTTTATATTATCTCTAATAATTTGTATTCTTGTGGGTATGTAGTGGAATGCTATTATAGTTTTAATTTGCATTTTTCTAATAACAAATGACTACCACTTGTCTATCAGTGTCTCACATGGCTTGCGTATTGCTGTGAGGCTGGAGGGTATGCCCCAGTATTTGAAATACCAGTAGGGTTACCTATGGTGGACATGTTTCAATGGAGCTTCTAGACTAAGACTGGGAAGAAGGACAGGCTTTCTGAAAATATTGGCTACTGAAAACCATATGAATAGCGGTGAAGCACTACCTCATATATTACTGGTAAACTATGAATGGAGAAAAGATTGATGTTGTCAAGGATTTAATTTCACTTGGATCCACAGTCAACACCCATGCGAGCAGTAGTCAGGAAATCAGACCTCGTATTGCACTGGGCAAATTTGCTACAAAAGACCTCTTTAAAGTGCTAAGAAGCAAAGATGTCACTTTGAAGACTAAGGTGTTCTTAACACAAGCCATGGTATTTTCAATAGCCTCATATGCATGTGAAAGCTAGACAATGGTATAAGGAAGACAGAAAAGGAGTTAATGTCTTTGAATTGTGGTGTTGGCAAAGAATACTGAAAATACCATGGACTGCCAGAAGAATGAAGAAACCTGTCCTGGAAGAAGTGCAGCCAGAATACTCCTTGGAAGTGATAATGGCCTACTCACCTACTTTGGTTGTGTTCTCAGAAGGGATCAGTCCCTGGAGAAGGATATTGTGCTTGGTAAAGTGAAGGGTCAGTGAAACAGGGGAAGACCCTAGAAGAGAAGGACTGACACAGTGGCTGAAGCATGGGATGGCGCTGTTGTACACAGGGTTGCTATGAGTTGGGGCTGACTCACCAACATCTAACAACAACAACAACAACAACAACAGAGAATATTGAGAATCTTTTCATGTGCTTATTTTCCATTTGCATATCTTTGGTGAAGTACCTATTCAAGTCCATAGTCAATTTTCCTTTATAGGATTGTTTTTCTTTTCCTTTTGAATTGTATGAGTTCTTTATATATGATGAAATCAAGACCTTTATGAGATTTATGTTTTGCATGTATTTTCTTTCAGTCTATGGCTTGCATTTCTGTGCTTTAATGCTGTCTTTTTTTTTTTTTTTTTGATGTAGCAACTTATGTCACATTTAAAATTCTTTGCAACCAGACAATACCAAAATCACTAGAGGATTCAGAAAGTAAATCAATTTCTTGCTTGTAAAATATATGAGGAAGAGAAGTGGAGTGTACAACTTGAAAAAAAAGGAATTTCTAGTCCCAACTCACACACTCAAAGAGTATACATTACAGTCACCTTTTATCAATGTGAGTTTGGTCATTTCCATCTGTTTTTATATAGATTTTATCTCCTAAATTTCAACACTTTCATTCATTGTAAGGTGTTAATACCTGATTTCATATTTTCTACACTATCAGTTAGTATAATGAATAATCTTATCTATGAAGCACTTACTGATGAACTTATTTATTGCACTTACTTATTGCGTTGGGAAAATCTGCTGCAAAAGACCTTGTTAAGGTGTTGAAAGCAAAGATGTCCCTTTGAGGACTAAGGTGTGCCTGACCCAAGCCATGCCTCATACATATTTGAAAGCTGGACAACAAATAAGGAAGATCAAGGAAGAATTGATGTCTTTGAATTGTGGTGTTAGTGAAGAATATTGACTGTACCATGGACTGCCAGAAGAACAAACATATATGTCTTGGAAGAAGTACAGTTGCAATGCTCCTTGTAAGCAAGGATGGTGAGACTTCATCTCATGTACTTTGGACATGTTATCAGGAGGGATCAGTCTCTGGAGAAATACATCATGTTTGGTAGAGTAGAACCAAACCCAAACCAAACTCAATGCCATTGAGTTGATTCTGACTCATAGCAACCACCTTTGGGTTTCCAAGGTGGGAAATCTTTACTGAAGTAGATTGCCCTGTCTTCCATCTGCAGTAGTTAAGTTGTTGTTGTTGTTGTTAGGTACCATCGAGCTGAACCTGACTCACAGAGACCCTCCTAAGTAAGAATGAGGAAGACCTTCAATGGGATGGATTGACACAGTGGCTGAAACAATGGGCTCAGGCAGCAAGGATTGTGAGGATGGCATAATAACAGAGAGTATTTTGTTCTGTTGTACATAGTGTTGCTCTAAGTTGGAATCCATTTGATGACATCTAACAACAACAACTTTGATAACTTTATTAAGAAAAAAAAATCAATTGACTATATTTATGTGCGTCTGTTCCTGGTTGATGTATTGTTTTCCATTATCTCTATGTCTATCTTTACAGCAAGACCACACTGTCTTGATTACTATAGCTGTTTATTGTCTTTTTTTAAATTTCATTTTTAATGCATTTTATTGAAATTTATGTACAGTGAAATACACAAAACTAAAGCGACATGGGTCAATGAATTTTATTTATTTATTTTTTTTGCAGTGTTCCCTCCCCTTCCCTCCCACCTCTTTGGTAACCAACAAAGAAAGTTCCCTTCCATATATAAATCTTTCCTTGACTTTTTATAATAATGAACTAATACTATATTTGTCCTTCCATGACTGACTTATTTCACTTGGCGTAAAGTCCTACAAGTTCATCCATATTATGTAGTGTTTTGAAGCTTCTACATTATTTTTCAGTGTTGCACAGTTTTCCATTGTGTATGTACCATAGTTTGGTGATCCATTCTTCTGTTGATGGGCACCTAGGTTGTTTCCATTTTTTGCATTTTAAATACTGCTGCAATGAACATGGGTGTGCATACATCTGTTCCTATCCTAGCTCTCACTTCTTTAGGATATATACCTAGTAATGGGATTGCTGGTTCAACTGGTATTTCCAATTCTAGATTTTTAAGGAATCGCCATACTGCTTTTCACAGTGGTGGTATCATTTTACAGTCCCACCAACAGTGTATGAGAGTCCCAATCTCTCAACATCCTCACCAGCATTTGTTATTTTCTGTCTTGTTGAACTTTGCCATTAGTGCTGGGGTGAGATGGTATCTCACTGTTGTTTTGATTTGCATCTCTCTGATGGCTAACGATTGTGAACACTTCTTCATATATTTGCCGGCCGCCTGAATAGCTTCTTCAGTGAAGTGTCTATTCATGTCTTCATAATTGAATTGTTAATCTTTTTGTTGTTGAGGTGTTGGAGTTTTCTATATTTTTTAGAGACAAGTCCCGTGCCAGATATGTGATTATCGACAAGTATGAATTTGTTTCTGTCATTTTGTTATGTGCTTTTTCATGGTGTTGATTTATTTGTTCTATATAATTTTCTGTGCCGAGCTCATTTTGTTTATGAATCATGTTATCACTTCCTTTGTTGCTATTATTTTAGTATTTGCTAAATATTTGTCCTGGCCCTCTTTTTTATTTCAATGTGAAGGTTTATCATTTTTCTTTGAGTTACCCTGTGATTTATAATTTTCTTCCCTGGTTTAGAACAGTCTGTTCTATCTTGTAGTTGTCTTGACTTCCCTACCATTTAGAAGTTCTGTAACTATACAGTTTTTTCCTTCTTTTTTGGTTTGTAGCTGTCCTCGTTTTTCAGTTGATGTCTCTGGTTCCCTGTTTACAATCTTATAGGCTTATTTAATTTGGATACTTCTATAATTAGGTTGTTTTCTGGGTTATGTCACCATGTGTCTCCGTACTCACTGTTTTTGTTCAGATTTTTCCACTAGTTGGTGCCTAATCCACGTCTATATACTTCCTTTCAAAGCGTAGAGCTCCAGGATTATCCTCTGTATCTCTGTCAATTGGTTTTTCTTTCCTTTGTTGAAGAGGGTGTGTGTAGTTTATCTGTCTATTCTGCCATCTTACTCAGAAGTCCCCCTTTTTTATTTCATTTTTTTTTTTTTTTTAAATTCATACTGTCTTAAAATTAGGAAGTGTAAGTGCTCCAACTTTGTTTTTCCTTTTCAAAAATTAACTTTCCATGTAAATTTTAGAATGAACCTGAGAATTTCTGTAAAAGTTCCTGCTAGGACTTTGATTGGGATAATATTTAGACTATAGACCAATTTGGGGAGAATTAAAGCTTAACTAGGAAGGAAGGTTGGGCAATCTACTTCCGTGGTGATACCGCCTGGGAAACCCAAGGAGGGGTCGCTATGAGTTGGATTCTACTCGATGACAGTGAGGTTTTTAGAAAGCTAAACTACATTGAGTCATCCAATTCCTGAACAAGGTATCTGACTGTATTTATTTGAATCTTCCTAAACCACTCACAGCAATACTCTATAGTTTTCAGTATACATATCTCACTAATTATTCTGGGAAATTATTCCTAAATATTTGATATTTTTAATGCTATTATAAGTAGTATTTTTATTTCAGTTTTCAATTGTTCATTGTGTGTGTGTGTTAAGTGCCATTGAGTCAGTTTTGACTTCACATGACTCTGTGTACAAGAGAGTGGCACATGCTGGCTGGTCATGCACCATCTTCACAATCATTGCTGTACTTGAGCCCATTGTTGCAGCCACTGTGCTAATCCATCTTGTTGAGAGTCTTCTCCTTTTCTGCTGACCCTCCATGTTACCCAGTATGATGTCCTTCTCCAGGGACTGGTCTCTTGACAACATGACCAAATTATGAACAGCAAAGTCTGGCCATTCTTAATTCTAAAGACTATTCTGGTTGTAATTCCTCCAAGGCAAATGTTTTAAATTTTCCAGCAGTCCATGATACATTAAATATTCTTTGCTGACAGCACAATTCAAATGCATCAATTCTTCTGTGGTCTTCTTATTCATTGTCCAGCTTTCACATGCATATGAGGCTATTGAAAAGACCATGGCTTGGGTTGGGCTCACCTTAGTCTTAAAAGTGACATCTTTGCTCTTAAACACTTTGAAGAGGTATTTTCCAGCAGATTTGCCCAATGAAATATATCATTCGATTTTTTGACTACTGCTTCCATGGGCGTTGATTGCAGATCCAAGTAAAATAAAATCCTTGACAATTTGAATCTTTTCTTCGTTTACCATGCTGCTGCTTATTGGTCCAGTTATAAGGATTTTTGTTTTCTTTATGTTGAGGTGTAATCCATATGGAAGGCTGCTGATGAAGTCTTTGATCTTCATCAATAAGTGCTTCATGTCTTCTTCACTTTCAGCAAGGATGTTTGTGTCATCTATCTATTGCAGGTTGTTAATGAGTCTTCTTCCAATCCTGATGCTACGTTCTTCTTCATGTAATCTGGCCTCTTAGATTATTTACTCAGCATAGAGATTGAATACTATAGTGAAAGGATACAATTCCAATACACATCCTTCTTGTTTTTAAACTACGCAGTATCCCCTTGTTCTGTTGAAACAACTGCCTTTTGGCTTATATGCAGGTTCCTCATGAGCATAAAGGAGCTCTGGTACCATAGTGCCTGAAGGCACTTGACTGCTAACCAGAAGGCTGGAGGTTCAAACCCACCAGCCACCCATCAGAAGGAAGATGGGGCAATCTACTTCTGTAGTGATACTGCCTCAGAAACCCAAGGAAGGGTTGCTATGAGTAGGGTCAGACTCAACGGCACATAACAACAAACAACAACATGAGCATAATGAAGTGTTCTTGAATTCCCATTCTTTGCAATCTTATCCATAATTTGTTATGATCCACATGGTCAAATACCTTTGCATAGACAATAAAACACAGCTAAACATCTTTTTGATAATTTTAGCAAAAATCCATTGGACATCAGCAATGCTATCCCTTGTTCCATTTCCTCTTCTGAATCTGGCTTGAATTTCTGGCAGTTCCCTGCCAATGTACTGCTGCAACCATTTTTGAATTATCTTCCACAAAATGTTACTTGTGTGTGTTATTAATAAGGAGCTCTGTTAGTGCAGTGGGTAAGGCATTTGACTGCTAACCAGAAGGTTGGCAGTTCAAACCTACTAGCTGCTCTGTGGGAGGAAGATGAGGCAATCTACTTTTGAAAAGGTTTACAGCCTTGGAAACCCTGTGGGGGTCGTCGTTGTTATATGCTGTCGAGTTGGACCTCCTTGGGTTTCCCAGGCAGTGTCACTAAGGAAGTAGATTGCTCAACCTTTCTGAGGAATGGCTGGTGGATTTGAACCGGCAGCCTTCTGGTTAGCAGTCAAGTGCCTTAGGCACTATACTACCAGAGCTCCATGGGGGTCATTATGAGTTGGAATTGACTTGTTGGCAGTGTGTTTGGGTTTGGATGGTGATAATAATGATACAGTTTGATAACTTAATTGCTAGTATATAAATATGCAATTGATTTTGGTATAATGATCATGTATTCTGCAACCTTCCTACATCTACTTAGCAGTTTTAATTGCTTTATTTTTGGTCAAAACCTTGGGCTTTCTACGTTGATGAGAAAGCTTTTTTTCCCTTTCAAATAAGTACACTTTTTAGCTTTCCTTGTCCAATCACACTAGCTAGGACATCTGTACAATGTTGTATAACATTGGTGAGAACAGCCCTTAATGTCTTGCCTTTGATTTTAGGAGAAAGAATTCATGCTTTCATTATTAAGTATGATGTTGGGTAGGCATTTTTTTTTTTCCTTTTTTTGTAGGTTCTATTTATTAGTTTGAGGAAATGCCCCTCTATTCTTTGTTTGAAAGGAGCCCTGGTGGCACAATGGTTTAGTGTTAGGTGCTAATCAAAACATCAGAGGTTTGAACCCACCAGCTTCTCTGACAATCTCCTCTAAAGATTACAGCCTAGGAAAGCTCTGGGGTGGTTCTATTCTGTCATATAAAGTCACCATCAGTCAGAATTGACTTAATGGCCCACAGATAACAACTCTTAGTTCACTAAGAGTTTTTGCAATGAATGACTATTGAGTTTTGTCAAATACTTTTTGCACATGTACTGAAATGACCATATGTTTTTTGTTTTAGTCTTTCAATAAGGTGAATTGCATTGACTTTTAAAAATATTTTGGTCTATAATTTTCTTTTCTTATACTATCTATCTTTGCTTAGTTTTAGTATCAGGATAATGTTGGTATCTTAAAATAAGTTAGGAAGTATTGCCTCCTTTTTTATTTTTGGAACAGTTTATGTAGAATTTGTATTACATTTGGTAGAATTCTTCTGTGATGTCATGTAGGCCTGCAACTTTTTAGTGAAGAAAATGTTAATATGGAACTCATTTTTTTAATAGACATAGAGATCAAACATCATACTGCACAAGGCAACTGTGCTGTAAAATGTCTCTTTAAAGTGTTGAAGAGCAAAGATGTCACTTTGAAGACTAAAGTGCACCTAACCCAATCCATGGTATTTTCAATTGCCCCATATGCATGTGAAAGATGGACAATGAATAAGGAATATTGAAGAAGAATTGACGCCTTTTAATTATGCTGTTCAGAAAGAATACTGAAAATATCATGGATTTTCAGAGGAATGAAAAAAATCTGTCTTGGAAGAAGAGTGGTCAGAATTCTCTTTGGAAGTGATAATGGCCAGACTCAATCTCACCTACTTTGGTCATGTGGTCAGAAGTGACCAGTCCCTAGAGAAAGATATTGTGCTTGGTAAAGTGGAGGGTCCTGGTTTTTATTTTTGTTAAAGTAGAGGATCAGAGAAAAAGGGGAAGACCATCAACAAGATGGTTTGACATGGTGGCTGCAATGATTGGCTCAAGCATAGCAAGAATTCTAAGAATGGCACAGGACAGGGCAGTGTTTTATTCTGTTGTACATTGGGTTGCTGTCAGTTGGAACTGACCTGAGGGCACTTAACAACAACAACAATAGAAACAGATAATAGATATACATGTTATCTATTTCTTCCTGTGTAAGCTGGTAGTTTGTATGTTTCGAGGAATTTTTTGCATTTCATATAAGTTGTAAAATTTATTGACATAAAATTGTTCACAACATTCCTTATACTTTATGTAGAGTTTGTAATAACGTCTGTCTGTCATTCTAATATTGATAATTTGTGTCCTTTCTCTTTTTAACTCTGATCAGACTGACTTGAACTTTATTGATTTTATTAATATTTTCAAAGAATCAACTTTGGTTTCATTAATTTTCTCTCCTTTTTTTATTTCATTGATTTCTGATTTTATTTTCATTATTTTTTTCTTCTATCTTGTATTAATTATTTTTTATTTTTTCTCTTGGTGAAGATGATGCCATTGATTTGAGACCTTTTTCTTTTTTGATATAAGCATTTGATTCTATAAAATTTCCCTCTGTACTGTTTTAGTTACATCCTACACTCTTGATAAGTTATGTTTTCATTTTTATTTAGTTTATTAATATTAGTTATTAATATTTGTTTTCATTTATCATTAGATCTTTGGGTTATTAAAAGAATATAGTAGTTTAATTTCTAAATATTTAGAGGATTTTTCAGCTGTTATTTAATTTTAGATTAATTCTTTAAAGGTCAGAGGAGATACTTTGTATGATTTCAGTTCTTATAAGTTTATTGTACCCTTTTCCCACATTTTTGCATATGGTCTATCTTGATTACTTTTCCATGTTCTTTTGAAAAAAATTTATTGTGCTATCATTTGGCACAGTGTTCTGTAACTGTCAATTAGGTCAAATTGGTTGATAGTGTTATTTGGAATGAAAATTTTGATCACCAGAGTGACATAAATTTAAGTTGCTTTTATAGGCTTGTGGTCACAAATTCTTTGGTATAATTTTTTCCTTTTTATGCTATCTTCAACACCAAGATATATATTTTTTGACGTCCTCTTGTACTGGTGGTGGGGTGGAGTAGGGAAGTCTTGGTTCACTTTATTCTGAGAGTGTTAGTATTTTGATAATGTAAACTACTTGGATGCTTTGTTTTCTATAGTTTCTATTCCCAAATTGGAAAGGCTTTGAAAATTGAATTTCAGGTTTTCTAGGTTTGCAAAATTTTCTAGGTTTGGGAAAACTAATTTCATTATCTAGCTTTTATCTCTGAGTTCCTGCCATCACTTTGATTTTAACTTGATTATATCTAGTCATAATTCCAGGAACTGGGAACAATATATTTGGTTGGTTTCAGTAGGAGGGTTCATTCAACTATCTAACCAGCTATATATTTTTTTGAAATAGTAATGCTACTTTAGGCTAATTAATTAGAGATGATGTGAAGAGGAAGTACATGGAAGGACATGAATTTCTATTTGGTTACCTTAGAGTCCTAAAGCAGAAGGAAACCTTAGAGAATTATATATTTAGTACTTCTCTTGATTTAATATTTTAATATTAAGTATTTCTCTTGCTTTGATATTTTTTGCATTTATGGTTCCATTTCCTGTTTTATTCCTAATGTTGTGTATTTCTATTTCTACTTTTGTTCCTTACTCAGGATTGCTAGTAATTCAACTATTTTCTTGGTCATTTCAAATATTTATCTTTTTGCTTTGTTTATTCTTGATAATATTCAAACAATATTACTAAGTAAATTCATTATCTTATTAATCTTACTTGTTTCTTTACAAAGGATTTTTTTTTTTGTTATTCTTCAGCTTCTGAAGTTGAATGTTCAGTGTATTTATTTCAGTTTTTATTTTTTAAAATAATAAGCCATTTAAAAATACAGATTTTTCTTAGATCACATCTTTGATTTTAGAAGGAAGTGTTCAACTCTCACAAGACTTCTAGATAATTTGTAATTGCAGTTTTGATTTGTTTTCTTTGTTCCAAGAGTAAGAATCCTTCTTAACTTACAGGTATGTCTAATTTTCCCACTAAGCTCTCTAGCCCAATTGGTTTGCTTTGTTTTGGCATGACATGAGGAAGAGTCTCTTGGTTTGAGTAGGGTTACTTGGAGTTCAGGCACTATTTATAGCCAAAAGCAACTAATCATGAGACAAATGAATCTATTAGGAGCAGAAGGGTAGTTGAAGTGTATGTAATAAACATGTCAAATTTAGAATCTAGGAGAACTAATCTTGGTGAAAATAGTAGTAGGTTAAATCCTAGGCTGGCAGTTCAAACCCACCAGCCACTCCTCGGAAGGGAGGCTGGGCAATCTACTTCAGTAGTGATACCACCTGGGAAAACCAAGGAGGGGTCACTATGAGTCAGGTCCGACTCAATGGCACATAAAACAAAACAAAAACAAATCCTAGAGAAAAGTGGAGTCAAGTTTGCTTAGACCTGGCAGCAATGAAGGGGAATGAACATGCCAGTCCAGGTTCAAAGGCTGGAACATGGATGGAAAGAAGACAGCAGCAGTGGAAAGTGTGCTTTCAGAAAACCAATTCCCGATTTGGTGTTGGTTCCAGCAGTTTGTGACCCACTCTCATGGGATAACTCATATGTTGAGCTCAATGGCAACTCATAAGGCCATGTTTTGTCCAACTGTGGATGGTCGCATGTTAGTGTTAAGAGACAAGCATTTTAAGCACTTTCAAGTTAGTGTGTGTATGATAGGAGATATATTTTATTGTATATCAGAGGTGAATATGAAGAGTTAGAAGAAAATGGTTTTGTAGAATATGACAGTATAAATTTGCATCTAAACACATATACAGTCTAATATGAATTTATCATTGTCAATATCTTAATCATCAGTTGTTGTTGTTGGTGTTGTAGAGTTGGTTCTGACTAGTTAGCAACCTCATATAAAACAGAACGAAACACTACCTGGTCTTGTGCCATCCTTACAATCGTTTCTGTGCTTGAGCCCATGGTTGCAGCCACTGTCTCTGTCCATCTTATTGAGGGTCTTACCTAGTGCTGCTATAACAGATCACAAATAGATTGCTTTAACAAACAGAAATTAGTCTTCTCATACTTTAGGGGCTGAAAGTCCAAATTCAGATTGCCATCTCTAAGGGAAGGCTTTCTCTCTCTGTCTGCTTGGAGGAAGATCTTTTCTCTTCAGCTTCTCCTTCCTGGTTTCTTGGAGATATCCATGTGTCTTGGCATCTATCTTAACCTCTCCCTTCTTCCCTTACTTTTTAAATTAATGTTCCTTTAAAAACATAATCAGGCGCATCTTGGTTGTTAATGTTCTCTGTCATTCAGTGGCAAAGCAGCTATTGAAAGCATTTGGTAAACAATAATTTAATGAAGTCATAGTGTTTATGGGATTCTCAAGTAGTGACAGTATAAAAAATAGTAAAAGATGCAAGGTAGAATACATTTTAATACTGGTACACTGTCAGTAGCAGCTTTACAAATATTTATAAAGACACTTGACTGCTAAACAGAAGACTGGTGGTTCAAACCCACCAGCCACTCCTCAGAAGGAAAATGGGACAATCTACTTCCATAGTGATACTGCCTTGGAAACCCAAGGAGGGGTCGCTATGAGTCGGGTCCGACTCCACGGCACATAAAAACAACAACATAGCATTTCTCCAATGAAGCTTTATTCCACAGGCATGATCAAATAATTTAAATGACACAGTGTATGGAGGCTTATGTATATTATAAATATTATCATGTGTCTTTTAAATAATATTCTATTTATTAAACATGCTCTTATTCTCAGTGATCAATCCTTTTATTCTTACATAATATAAATGGAACTAGCAAGCTTTTTTTTTTTTAAAAAAAAAAAAAAAAAAAACCCAAAGCCAACTTTTACTAAAGCAGCATGTCTCTTAACATCACTCTTAATTTTCATCCATAAGTGCATTATAAACAAAAGTGGGTCTCATAAACAGGATTGTCTCTTAGGTGATAAACATTGTTCCCAGGTCTGCTTTCCAGCTTGGGGTCTTTCCAACAAGGTTCTAGTTGGCATTTCAGAGGAATATTTATTCTGTGGAAATACAGGCATTTCTAGAAACTTCCTAAAGTATCTTTTTAGCTTAAGCTAACCTGGGACATTTTAAGGGTATCATTTATGCAGCTGTTTCCTGTCAGGCTAGCTAAACACACAAAAGTAACTCTAGTGAAGATCTGAATCACTTTGTTTCCTATACATGAAGAGCTATTGTCCTTATTCTTGAATAAGAGGACATTATCAGCATTAAATCTAGTCCTGTGCCTCAGTCACTTTCACCCAAATGACAGTTCCCTTTCTTCCTTGATGTGTAGCACATATGTGATGGAGATCCTAGCTGAAGCTACAGTAATATTCACTGATGAGCAGAAAAGTATGGCAAGCTGGGGGCTCCTCAAATTTACTTGGCAGCTTTGCAGGGCTTTCAGATAAAATATAGGATGCCCAGTTACATTTGAATTTCAGATAAACAATGATAATATTTTTAGTATATATATGTCCCATGCAATATTTGGGACATACTTATACTAAAAATACATTCATCGTTCAGTGGGACACATTTATACTAAAACATTATTTGTTGTTTATATGAAATTCAATTGAAGGGTCATGCTATTTTATTTGCTAACTTTAGCAACAATAGACTGGCAAGAAGGACAAAAATGCAGTGAAGTGTGCATTATTACTGTTTTTTTAATCCGTGGGCTGGTGAGGACAAGGAAATAGGCCTCACAGAGAACTTGTTCTGGATGTCAGGAAATACTTGGCAGGGTGTTCTGGTTACCTAGTGCTGCTCTGTCCAGAAAAATACCACAAATGGTATGGCCTTAATGAACAGGAGTTTATTCTCTCACAATTTGGAGGCTTTGAGAACAAGTTCAAAGTGCCAGGCTCTAGGGGCTGGGTGAAAGCCCCTCAACCTTGGAGTCCAGCTCTGCCTCCTGCTCCTGGCCCACTAGAGCTAGAGGCATTTCTTCACTCAGACAGCTGGAGGCTGCTGAGGCTGAGAAGCCCTAAGGTTGACAAGTAAAAAGGCACAGTCCCAATATTACCAAACCACATGGCAGGCCATTAACTTAAGTCCATTTTAAGTCTCAAGGTCGGCAGAGCATAGCAAGCTGCTGAGCAACGACATGGCTACATGCAGGGTCCAGGCATGCCATAGGCTAGAAACCATTCCCAAGGCTTCTCTTTATATACAGGAAGCCAACCACATCCCAAAGGCAGCTACTCAGCTGCTTGTGGTAGATCCTACCATGGAGTTGATTGCCAGTCTCCTCATGGGGATTAACTACCACCAGCTGCCCAGCCACTCAACCAGGCCCAGCCAAGTTGACATACAACATAACCACCACACAAAGCATGATGGAAAATTTCTGGCTAATTTTAAACTCCTCATGAAATTTATATTTAGCTGCATGAACCTGAACAGCAGATATATAAAAAAGGACTATTTCAAACTTCACTGAGACACGTATAAATAAGTACTTAAAGTGCTAGAAAAGATACATTCTAATTTTTTAAGTCACTTCAGGCCTTTTACATCAAATTCTTTTTGTAAAATAGTTGAATGTTGACAGAGAGTGGTCTTACCTCTTAATTGAAGTGAAAACCACTAATATCTAGAGGGTCTCTTTAATTGACCAAGGTACTAGTGCAGCACTTAACAAAAGTGTGAACCTTACAAACTAAAATACTTTTCTATTACCTTCAATTACGTGAGAAGAGCCCCTACAGAGTGCGGAACTTTAGCGGGGCTGTTACCTTCTACCATTGACTATTATTCCCAAGATAAACAGGAACCAGGCTATTTTCCTAATGTCATACTGTATCTGAACAGTGCAAATCTGTTCTCTCTTCAACCTATGAACTGCTTAAATTCCAAGGTAAATATCACTTTGGAGATTCTATTTCCTCATCTGGTTATTTTACAGATCATGCAAACTAGAAAATATCCAAATATCACTTTGTACCACAATATGTGTTAGGGTCTGTACATCTACTTCTTCACTTAGAATTATATGTTAGTATAATAATTTATACATAGCCTACTATATATATGTATATAAAAAAAGGGATTTAGAGTGATTCTGTCTGTATATTTTATGGATCTTCACATGGTGTCAGGCAGAGGTGACATCAGTTTTGTTCATCAGAGCTGCATGTACCAGGTGGCAGAGATTGAGTTGGGCTTCTGGGGTGAGCCAGCTGAACCTTTCCCCTTAATGCCCGAGTTGTTACTGGGGTGATTCCAGTCCCTGTTTCCATATTTTCTTTATTGATAACAGGGGTGCCACCTGGGCTCCTCTGTACGTTGACTTTTCTAAGTAGTTTCCATAGACCTATCTGGCTTTTACCAGGAGTAATTAAGACATTTGTAACTTAGGTTGATAACATTTTGGAGTTAGATTTCATATTAACACACTGTAGATTAGAGACAATCACTAGGGGATTCTGTATGTTTGGTGATGGTACAAGCTTCTTCTTTTCCTCAAAACTTTGTATCTTCTTTACTTTGAACAGTCAGTAAAGTCAGTAGATTTTTAACTGTAACCTGTGTGGTGGTGGTGTTGTTATGTGCCGTTGAGTTGGACCTGATTCAGAGCGACCCCTCCTTGGGCTTCCCAGGCAGTATCACTATGGAAGTAAATTGCCCCATCTTCCTTCCGAGGAGTGGCTGGTGGATTTGAACTGCCAGCCTTCTGGTTAGCAGTCAAATGCCTTAGGCACCATACTACCAGAGCTCCCTTTACCTGCAATGGTTACCTGTGTGAGTCCATCTCTTTTTAACGGTCCAGCTTGAAGTGATTTAGTGTGATCAGCTTTTCTGAGCAGCAGAGGTGCTTTAAGTGGTGGAGGAGGAGGTAGAAGCGGGGGAGGGAATAGACGAGGCCCTAGTGGAGGAGGAGGAAGACTGCGAGCTATTTGAGGCCATGTGGGAGGAAGTGCCGCTTGGGATTCTTCAGGGTGGTTAGTGCACAGGCAGGAACATTTGTAAATTTACCAGTCACGTGACACATTGGCCCATCACTTAAGCAAGAAGAAATTTCTGAGAAGATCTTCAGTGCTTCCTGGAGTGTGCAAATTCACTTTCCAAAATGCAAAAACAAAAACAAAACCAAAAAACTCCAAGTTTTTGGCAGCAGATCTGGAATGGAAAAATGGTATCTTTCAATACTTTTAAAGTATGAGCTAGGAGCTCTGGTAGCGTAGTCCCACTGGCCACTCCTTGGAAGGAAGATGGGGCAATCTACTTCCATAGTGACACTGTCTCGGAAACCCAAGGAGGGGTCGCTATGAGTTGGGTCCAACTCGATGGCACATAACAACAACAACAACAACAACAACAACAACAAAGTATGAGCTATGCAGTTCTGGCAGCAGCTATATATGGACTTATAGACCATGCTCCATTTGTCCAACATTTTACTGCATCTTTAATATTGGGAAAATTGGAGTTATAGGTTGACCTGAGCCAACGCCTGCTATTGGGTGTATTTGTTGGAGGAATAAGCACTCTTTCTGGTGACTGTTCGGGAGAGGGAGGTATAATTACCTTGGACAGAAATCGAAAGGCTTCTGTTTTGCTTGAATAATCTTTTGACGTTGGCTTTCTGCTTTTTTTTTTTTTT